>NC_136632.1:948700-1153700 GCF_933228915.1 Telmatherina bonti | reverse complement strand
ATCTGAAGCTTTTTTCTGACCTCGCCAAGGAGGTTATGTTTTTGCCGGCGTTTATCTGTTTGTGTTCAAGATAACGCGAAAAGTTGTGGACAGATTTTAACAAAATTTCCAGGAGTTGTTGGAAATGTGGAAAGGAAGAACTGATTTAATTTCGGTGGTGATCTGGATCACTGTTTGGATCCAGGAACTTTTGAAAGGCCTTGGCGGAGGTTTGTGCCCTCCGAGTGCTTTTTTAGTTCGCAGCTTTTTCCACCAACAATTTTCTCTTTCTGGGCTGTTTAGCAGGAGGAGGAAAAATAAACCGAGCCGGGTCGGGAAATCCGTCCTGCATTTTCTCAGCCATGAAGAAGCTTACCAAATATAAGGAATGAACAACTCCATTTGGGTCGGAACGTTTGGATTGTTCAGGGTTTTTATAGATTAACAGTAAACTGGGGGGTTTATATTTTTTATAACTATATTTTTTATTGTTCATGATTCCAAAATTTATAGATTACTATCAGGACTCGGAACCACTTCACCCAAAGTCAAAAAAATGTGTCTGAGCAAGATTATCTACCCCAGCTTTAATGTAAACAAAATACAGGTATCGACTCTAAATTATGATCCACCAAAAGAAATCAAGGACTATAATAAATGGAAATAGGATGCAGACAACATTAAATACTTAGGGGTAAAACTACTAAGATGTTTGAGGCTAATTATGGCCCACTGAGTATAACAATTAAATCTGATATAAAAAAATGGAATGCCATACCTTTTTTGGATTGATACTCTAGGACTGATTCAGTTAAATTACATATCCTCCCCTAATTACTATACTTATTCCAGTGTTTACACATACCCCAAAAATAATTTCTGGATAGATTGTTGTCAATATATATCTGGAAGGGGGAAAAAAATGGAGTCAAGTGTTAAAGTTTAAAACTAAAGAAAGATAAGGGAGGTCGCGCCCTCCCTTGTTTAAGAGATTACTATTGTGCTGCCCAGTTGAGACCATTAATATGTTTGTGCTCTCCAACTGACACTGCAGGATGGAAAGATGTGGAAGGGACAACAATTAAGACAATACCAATGAAAGGTCTATTAGGCGACATTAATCTGCAGGATAAACTTAGCTGACAAACCCATATCACATACTATGATCTCTGTTTGGAACGAAACAGTTAAAACTTGTGGTTTGGAAGACACTTCTAAATTTTTAGGGTGGTGTGTATATGATCCTTACTTTACCCCTAATTAATATGATGATAGATTTAAAAACTGGAGTTTAAAAGGCCTGACCAATTATCATTCATTTTTCCATAAGGGGCACTCCAAAGCTTAGAAAATCTGCAAAGAAACTACAAGTTTGGCTCTGTTGACTTCTTGAGGTATCTTCAGGTCAGACATTATTTTAAAAAAAGATCTAAAAGTGAGTTTAAACAAAATAGGCTTTGTTGATACATTTATATAATTAAATAAACCAGGAGCACACAAAAAAATTATATCTACCTTGTACAACAGCATCATGTGGTGTAAAAAGGACAACACTCGATATGTTAAAGTGAAGTTGGAAAAAGAAAGTTCTGTTGATCACAGAAAGTTGACAAAATGTAAGACCCAGTGGGTCACAACTGGGTCAAATGTGAATTCTGCTGGAAAAATATCATGAGATTCTTCATTAACCCTGTTCAGAAAAGTGTAGGGGCATGGGTGATGCTTGTTGGAAATGTGGCAGGAAGGGCGCCAACCATTTTCATGTGTTTTGGGACGGCCAAGTCATTCATAAATATTGGTTCAGAGTTTACGAACATATTGAAAATGTCCTTTTATTTGTTTTCCCTCTGACACCTTGTATCTGAGTAACACACCTGTGAATAGACTGACCTCTGGAGATACGAAACTTTTATTCATCCTGCTGGTCGCAAGTAAAAAGGCTCTTAGAAGGATATGGCTAAAACCTGAGCCACCAACAACTGAGGACTGGATTAACGTTGTACAAGAGATCCATACCATGAAAAAACTGTCCGTTTCCTTAACAGTGCAGAGAGACGCTTTCTACAAAATACATTCCAAGTGGTCAGAATATGTTAAGCTGGTTAGATCTGACTTTCTGTAAACACTGCTGCTTTACATTGTGGTCCACTGACTTAAATGCTCATGTAAATACTATGCCACACATGTTCAATGTTACAAATTGTATGTAAAAAATTATGAATGCAAAAATAATGTATAATGTAAACTGTACAATTGGATATGCATTCTTAATAAAAAGTTAATGTAAAAAAAGATGTGTGTGATCTGACCTGGTCGATGCCTCTGCACTGCAGGATGATCACCTCTAAGAGTTTGGCAGCGTGACACTCGGCGTCCTCGCCTGCATCCACTGTCAACACCTGCAACACGTACCAGTCCATAGCTTTACTATCAACCCACGGGGCATGCTGGAAAGAGCTTTTCTGACTGTGCCCAACCTTCTTGCACATGCTGTAGATGATCTCCAGGTGTTTTGGGTTGGACAGGAACATATCTGTATCCACGGTAACGTAGTTGTGAAGCAGAGGCATCATATCTGCAACATACATCCAGTCGTCAAACACAGCCATGGTATATGTTTCACCCCGGTTTTATTTTATTTATTTACTATTATTAATTAAACGTATGTCATTTATTTTCATTGTTCTATATTTAACTTATTGTAATCTGGACTGACTGTAAAAATGTTTGCATCCTTTTTTTTTCCCCGTAAAGGTTGCTACAATCAGTAATCAACTCTCTGAGCCTGACCAACTCAACATCCAGTTAGTGACGCTTCACTTTGCTACTTCCACACTCTGAATGAGAATGAAGTCCTAAAAAACTTCTACAAAACTCTAAACCTACTACTACCTGTGCACTTGATCCGGTCCCTACTGATGTCCTGCAGAACATTTCTCCTACAATCAAAGCTGCAGTGACCCATATTATCAACTCCTCTTTTGAATGTGGTGTCTTTCCCTCCGCACAGCTGGTCTCACTGGATCCGTTCTTATCATAACTGCAGTCTTCAGCCAAGTCTCACAGTTCCTTCATGAGATTCCTCCATATCAGTCTGGCTTTAGGTAAGGCCACGCCACTGAAACTGCTCTCCTGTCTTACTGATTCCCTCCGACCTGCCAGATCCAGTCCAGTCCTGGTCCTGCTGGACCTGTCTGCTGCTTCTGACCCAGCCAACCATCAGATTCTCCTCTCCACTCTCTGAGCTCAGCATCTCTGGATCTGTCCTCTCCTGGTCCACGTCCTACCTCACAGGAAGATCCTTCAGAGTATCCTGGTGAGGAGAAGTGTCCAGATCACATGAAAACAGGGGTGCCTCAGGGATCAGTGCTTGGTCCTCTTCTCTTTTCAATATAGACCTCTTCACTTGGTGCAGTCATAAGTTCTGATGGCTTCTCCTACCACTGTTACACTGTCGACACTCAGCTTTTCCTTTCCTTCCCACCAGACGACACAACGTTTCACTGAGAATATCAGCTTGTCTTGCTGATATCTCTGCATGGATGAAAGATCACCACCTTGAGCTCAATCTGTCCAAGACAGAGCTCATTGTCTGTCCAGCCAATCCTTCCTTACCTCTAAAGATGTGTGTGAAGCTTGACTCTATCACACTTGTTCCTACAACTGCTGGCTAGAATCTGGGTGTCATGGTGGATGACCAGTTGACCTTTAAGGTCCATGTTGCCTCGGTTCCCCGTACCTGCCAATGTGCTCTCTACAACATCAAGAGAATCAGACGTACCTGACAGAACACATGACACAGCTTTTGCTTCAGGCTCTGGTCATCTTACGCATCGATTACTGCAATTCCCTTCTGGCAGGTTGGCCCGGATGCTCTGTTAAACATCTGCAGATGATCCAGAACGTCACAGTACGTCTGGTTTTCAGCCAACCTAAATGGGCTCATGTCACTCTGCTGCTAATCGCACTTCACTGGATTCCAGTCGCAGCACACATCAAATTTAAAGCTTTGCTTCTGGCTTACAAAACAATAACTCGAACAGCTCCTGTCTACCTTCACTCTTTCATCGAGACCTACACTCCCTCTCCACAGCTATGTTCCACCAGTGAAAGACGCCTCTGTTACCACCACTATGTGAGACTAAATCACCATCCAGACTCTTTTCCTCTGTTGTGCCACGATGATGGAATGATCTCCCAAACTCTGTCTGCTCTGAAGAGTCCTTGTCTACTTTAAGAGCAAGCTGAAGACTCAGCTCTTCAAGGAGAACTTCAACACATAGTATCGCTGTATTTGTTGGAAAGTTGGAGAACTTAGCTCGTTTCTTTGCAACAAACATTATAGTATTCATTCTGCGGGAGGAGCCATAGGAGTCAGGTGCAATGGCTTGGTGCCTGTACATTAGGGTTTACCCCGGTGGATGAAAGGGTAGTTTCCCTCCGCCTCCGGGTGGGGGGACGGGTCCTGACTGTTGTCTGTGCTTATGCACCGAACAGCAGTTCAGAGTACCCACCCTTTCTGGAGTCCTTGGAGGGAGTGCTGGAGGGTGCTCCTTCTGGGGACTCCATAGTTCTGCTGGGGGACTTCAATGCTCACGTGGGCAATGACAGTGAGACCTGGAGGGGAGTGATTGGGAAGCATGGTCCCCCCCCTCTGAACCCAAATGGTGTTTTGTTATTGGACTTCTGTACTCGTCATGGATTGTCCATAACGAACACCATGTTCCAACATAAGAGTGTCCATATGTACACCTGGCATCAGGATTCCCTGGGCTGCAGTTCGATGATGGATTTTGTAGTCGTATCGTCGGACCTGCGGCCACATGCCTTGGACACTCGGGTGAAGAGGGGGGCGGAGCTTCAACTGATCACCACCTGGTGGTGAGTTGGCTCAGATGGTGGGGGAGGAAGCCGGTCAGATCTGGCAGACCCAAACGTGTTGTGAGGGTCTGCTGGGAACGTCTGGCTGAGTCCCCTGTCAGAGCGAGCTTCAACTCCCACCTTCAGCAGAGCTTCAAACATGTCCCGAGTGAGGCGGGGGACATTGAGTCCGAATGGGCTGTGTTCCGTGCCTCTATTGCTGAGGCGGCGGGCCGCTAACATCCAGTTAGTGACGCTTCACTTTGCTGTAAGGTTCACTTTGCTGTGGCTGTAAGGTTGTTGGTGCCTGTCGTGGCGGTAATCCCAGGACTCGTTGGTGGACACCAGCAGTGAGGGATGCCGTCAAGCTGAAGAAGGAGTCCTATCGGGCCTTCTTGGCCTGTGGGACTCTGGAGGCAGCTGATGGGTACCGACAGGCTAAGCGGCATGCGGCTTCGGCAGTCGCCAAGGCAAAAACTCGGGCATGGGAGGAGTTCGGCGAGGCCATGGAGAAAGACTTCCAGATGGCTTTGAGGAGATTCTGGTCCAGGGAGAAGCAATGCTCCATCAACACTGTGTACAGTGGAGATGGGGAGCTGCTGACCTCAACTCGGGACGTTGTGGGTCGGTGGAGGGAATACTTCGAAGACCTCCTCAATCCTACCAACATGTCTTCCGATGACGGAGCAGAGCTGGTGGACTCAGGGGTGGACTCTCCTATCTCTGGGGCGGAAGTCGCTGAGGTGGTCAAAAAGCTCCTTGGTGTCTCTGCAGCATCGCGTGGACAACCAGTCTACATGTGCTTTGTGTACCTGGAGAAGGCGTTTGACAGTGTCCCCTGGGGGCTCCTGTGGGGGGTACTCCGGGAGTATGGGGTACCGGACCCCCTTGTGCAAGCTGTCCGGTCCCTGTACGACAGGTGTCAGAGCTTGGTCCACATTGCCGGTAGTAAGTCAGATTCGTTTCCGGTGAGGGTTGGACTCCGCCAAGGCTGCCCTTTATCACCGATTCTGTTCATAACTTATATGGACAGAATTTCTAGGTGCAGCCGAGGTGTTGAGGGGATCCGACTTGGTGGCCTCAGGATTGGGTCCCTGCTTTTTGCAGATGACGTGGTCCTGTTGGCTTCATCTGGCCGTGATCTCCAGCTCTCGCTTGAGGGATTCACAGCCGGGTGTGAAGAGGCTGGGATGAGAATCAGCACCTCAAAATCTGAGACCATGGTCCTCAGCCGGAATAGGGTGGATTGCCCTCTCCGGGTCGGGAGTCAGGTCCTGCCTCAAGTGGAGGAGTTTAAATATCTCGGGGTCTTGTTCACGAGTGAGGGAAGGATGAAGCGTGAGATCGACAGACGGATCGGTGCGGCGTCTGCAGTAATGCAGACGCTGCACCAAGATCCCCCCGCAGAGTTGGTAAATGTGGCTGGGGAGAGGGAAGTCTGGGCTTCCCTGCTTAGGCTGCTGCCCCCGCGACCCGACCCCGGATAGACGGCAGAAAATGGATGGATGGTAATATTGTGGGGTGGAAAGGGAGAAAAACAAACAAATAAAAAGCCTGTAGCACTTCATGTAAGGATGTGCGTCCAACGGGACAGTCCACCAGCACCTTCCTATGATGTCCTCTACTTTTTGATTTCGTGCATGTGTTGTTCTCACTCAGATGTAAGTCACTTTGGATAAAAGTATCTGCTGAATGACTGTAGAATAGAATAGAATAGAATAGAATAGAATAGAATAGAATAGAATAATCTAGTATTAAAAGCAGCAGTGTTATTTCTGCTGCTGCTGAGTCAGAAATTTACATCAGAACCTTTCGCATAGTTTTAGCACATAGATCCAAGAGTGATGCTGTAGGAGTCTAAATCTGCATATGATCTGGTGTTCATCATGGACCAGGATCCCTGAAAACACCGCCCCACCCCACCCCCCCTCCTGATTCTTCCTTCTGCACGCGTGTCACCACATTATTTACATGTGTACAGCTATCAGTCCGATTGGTCCACATCACCCTGGTGATCATCTGGGAGGAAGGTGACGAGGAGAAAACTGGTGAAATGTTCTGCAGACTGATTTAATGTTGAAGTCGCTTTATAGGCTTTTTATATTTGTGTGAAAGGTTCTTATGCAAAGTTCTGACTCAACGGCAGACATAACATTAAAGTTTGATCTGAAGTAAAATTACATGTCTGAGGAGAATCATGACGCCGTACGGCTTCAGTTCCCCCCCTCACCCGTCTCTCCTGAACCAGAACCAGAACCAGTGTAGGTCTGGGTCAGAGTATGTGTGAGGGACCGCACGTCCTCCCTCAAGTTTGTTTTTTCATAAATCACAAACTTTGCATCAAACAGTGGCCTTCCTGTGTGGAGTCTGCATGTTCTTCCAGTGTGTGTGGGTTCTCTCCGGGTTCTACACCTTCCTCCCACCGCACAAAGACACGATGTTAGAAATAATTAGAGAAACAATTAACCTAAGAGTGAGTGTGAGCATGTATGGTCCTGTGATGGACTGACGACCTGTCCAGGAGTAAGCTGTCTCTCACCCAGTGATTACTGGGATAGACTCCAGCTTCCCTGAGACCACTAAGCAGTTAAAAAAATGGATGTACTTTGTAGATGTTTGCTGATGATGTCAACATCATACCTCGCCGTATGTGTCCTTGTCCTTAACATTGTGTGTGAACTAAATGCACCTCACTTGTAAACGTGAATCTGTGTGTGACCTTTCCCTTCTCGCTCTGTTGGACAGTGTCTGCAGGTACCTGTAAAGTAGTCAAAGCAGTCATGTTGGAAGACCTGATAGAGGACACTGAGCAGCTGCCACATCTGGGGGGAGATGGTCTGACAGGTGAGACCGAAAGCCAGAGACAGAATCTCCTCGTAGAACTCTGACAACAGGAAGCACAGCCAAACAGAAGGCAGGAGACTTAGATGACGAGGTGAAGAAGTGTACAGTTTGGACCCATGTAGGACATTTTCCTTTTTAAAATAATTTTTGAAGTAGAAGCTGCTGGAAGTGACTTCTGAAGAATCTGATCTACTTCAGGAAAAACCAATCCTTCATGAAACCAGTTTAAAGCTGGTACACAGACAGGAAGTTACTAGTCCACCCTGCATGGTGGTGGAAATGGTCCCACCACCATGCAGGGGTCTAAGACAGAGCTACCATCCTCAGATTTTAGTGTTTCCTTGATTCTAATGAAAAGATTCTCTTAAAACTTGTCATCTTATGTACCTGCCTGTTAATGAGACATTGATCTGGGTCAGGTGTGTTGCAGCAGGAAACACTGAAACCTGCAGGATGGTAGAACAGTCGGTGACCCCAGTAAGATCTGTCTTCTAGTGGTGAAATGGAGAATTTACAGACAAGAGTGTGTTTTCTGTTATTTACATGATCACATTTAAACCAGGTTTCCAGGGTCCATCGTCTTTCCAGTGATGGAGACAGCAGCTCCAGGTGAGCTGCTATTTCCCATGGAGCAGTGAAGGGGTCACATGACACAATCATATTGTGATCCAATCCAAGGTCAATGTTTGACTCATCTGCAAACTGCAATCCTGTGAGAATGGTAGCATCCAACCCATCAGGATCAGTGGTTAAAGGTTCTGTATTCATTAACTAGCTGGTAAACTTTAACACAGCATTTTAGTAACCAGACATTTATCAGATACCAGTTCCTGTGTGATGCAAATGGACTTCAGAAAAGCAGAGATGTGATGGTTTCAAACTGGTGCATAAAACTGGAATGAACAGATGTTGCTTTCAATATAATCGTCATTTTACTAAAGAAAAAACTTATTTTTGATATTTTCATTCAGATTGGATGATTTGTGTATTTTTGACCTCAATATGTTAATAAAGCACGTTATGGTGGGAAAAAAAACATCATACCATTTAAGTGAGGTTGTGGTGGGAAAGAGGAGGCCAGAGATGGCTGAAACAAGCAGATATTATCAGGTCCTGTCTGAGTGGTTACCTCTGGAACAAACCTGCCTCGGTCTGCTGAGTGTGATTTCTTATTGTCCAGGCAGAGTGAATAATACTGGTTAGTTCAGACTTTAAAAGGGTGAAACACACAACATGTGCCACCAACACACACCTGCCATACCTATGATGGGCTTCTGTAGGACCAGGCCGATCACCTGCAAACAGATCCCCTCCAGCTGCTGTGTGATCTGAGAAGACGAGAAGAAGACATCAGCCGATTCAAACCTTTCAGACGTAGACAGAGCTCCCGGTTAGATACCTCTTTATGATCCTCCATTACGGTGAGGATGGTGTCTATGGTGCTGAGGATGCCAAGAGCCATGACTGTTTTATCTTCGTTCTCCTCGTACTCCTCACTCTGAAGGACTCTGGTGAAGATCTCAGCCTGTTGAAACAGTTTTCTGTTAGAAATTCACCCCCTGGACTTCCACCAGAACTGTAAAGCCAAACATTAATTTACTGTAAACTCAAACTAGAATTAATGTGTGTAGTTTTCCCACCAAGTTGTGTGTCATGTCCACAGCAATGGTAGCCATGTCCTGGTTGTACTCGCAGATCATCTTCTGGATGACGTTGGTGAGATCGTCGTTTTCTGTCTCTTTGACCACATGAATCAATTCCTGCATCACTGGACGGATGTACGGCTGGATGTACATCTTAGCTGAGAACACACACGGTGCAGGTTAAAGCTCGGCTGTTTTCACTTCATCCTCCATCTTTTCCTCCCAGGAGAACACCATTCTCAGTTCAGTCGTACAAGGGCCACAGTCCAGCAGCTTTTCCATATGTCCCTGCTGCAACCCTACAGAACCTGATAGGCTGTTGGAGCCATTTAATTGGATTCAGGTGTGTTGAAGCAGGATTACACAGAAACACAGATGTCTTCTCTGGACCAAAGCACATCTGCTCCCATCCAGGGAAGACCTTGCAGATTTTAGCAGGACCATGCAGGACCACATCCTGATGGTGGAACAGGAGAACTGGTCTGCTGCAGTCCACACCTTTCACCAGTACAAACATCTGGAGCATCATGGAAGCAGAAATCCAGCAACAAGGTCCAGTAGAGCAGCTGGAATCCTGCATCAGACCAGAACGGTCCTTTCCTAAAACTCCAGCATCTGGTCTGCTCATTTTCCAGATGTCTACAGACATTAATAAAAGAGATGCTACACAATGCTAAACATCACTCTGGAACTAATTTTTTACACATGCTAACAGCTGTTAACAATGCCAAACATCACTCTGGAACTACTTTTTTACACATGCTAACAGCTGTTAACAATGCTAAACATCACTCTGGAACTACTTTTTTACACATGCTAACAGCTGTTAACAATGCCAAACATCACTCTGGAACTACTTTTTTACACATGTTAACAGCTGTTAACAATGCCAAACATCACTCTGGAACTACTTTTTTACACATGCTAACAGCTGTTAACAATGCCAAACATCACTCTGGAACTACTTTTTTACACATGCTAACAGCTGTTAACAATGCTAAACATCACTCTGGAACTACTTTTTTACACATGCTAACAGCTGTTAACAATGCTAAACATCACTCTGGAACTACTTTTTTTACACATGTTAACAGCTGTTAACAATGCCAAACATCACTCTGGAACTACTTTTTTACACATGTTAACAGCTGTTAACAATGCCAAACATCACTCTGGAACTACTTTTTTACACATGCTAACAGCTGTTAACAATGCCAAACATCACTCTGGAACTACTTTTTTACACATGCTAACAGCTGTTAACAATGCTAAACGTCACTCTGGAACTACTTTTTTACACATGCTAACAGCTGTTAACAATGCTAAACGTCACTCTGGAACTACTTTTTTACACATGCTAACAGCTGTTAACAATGCTAAACATCACTCTGGAACTACTTTTTTACACATGCTAACAGCTGTTAACAATGCTAAACGTCACTCTGGAACTACTTTTTTACACATGCTAACAGCTGTTAACAATGCTAAACATCACTCTGGAACTACTTTTTTACACATGCTAACAGCTGTTAACAATGCTAAACGTCACTCTGGAACTACTTTTTTACACATGTTAACAGCTGTTAACAATGCCAAACATCACTCTGGAACTACTTTTTTACACATGCTAACAGCTGTTAACAATGCTAAACATCACTCTGGAACTACTTTTTTACACATGTTAACAGCTGTTAACAATGCCAAACATCACTCTGGAACTACTTTTTTACACATGCTAACAGCTGTTAACAATGCTAAACATCACTCATAAACTACTTTTTTACACATGCTAACAGCTGTTAACAATGCTAAACATCACTCTGGAACTACTTTTTTACACATGCTAACAGCTGTTAACAATGCTAAACATCACTCTGGAACTACTTTTTTACACATGCTAACAGCTGTTAACAATGCTAAACATCACTCATAAACTACTTTTTTACACATGCTAACAGCTGTTAACAATGCTAAACATCACTCATAAACTACTTTTTTACACATGCTAACAGCTGTTAACAATGCTAAACATCACTCTGGAACTACTTTTTTACACATGCTAACAGCTGTTAACAATGCTAAACGTCACTCATAAACTACTTTATACAGATGTGTTGCTGCATCAGATTCACATTTTCCAGATTTCAGATGATAAAATGTTTCATTGACTATTATGTTGTTTACCTTCTACTGGGGAGAAAAGATGACCTGATCTAGGCTTATTTACACACACACAAACCAGACTTATTTACAACTAAGAGTTGTGTATTATTATGTTTAACACAACATGCTAATCCTCTCAGTAGCGGATGGAGGTTCAGAGTAATGGGCAGCTGCCTTCTCAGCAGTGTTTCTCTACAAACCTTGTTCCTGGTTGCTGACCAGCGTCTGCAGAGCGATGGCTGCCTCCACTTTGACGGGCATGTCCTTGTCTTCTATTAGATCCTGCTTCACTAACTCCACAGCATTCCTCAGCACCACGTTGTCATGGAAACGCAGTGGGCTGAAGCAGTGCAGTACCCAGCACGACTACCAGAACATAGAACACAGACAGGATTTATCTGAGACCTGTTATGATTCTGGACCCCATCCCAGTGAAGGCTGTCCTGAAGTTCTCTTGTTGGTTCTTTCAGATGCGAGTCAGAAACATGAGGACCATCTGAAAGAACCAAGACAAGAATTTCAAGTTCCTCCAGTTAAACTTCAAGACATCCCGTCTTAAGCAGTTCACAACAGGCTTAGTTAAGACCAGTTCAGAGATTTTACAGAACCCAGTTGTTTTTCTTTCCTGAGGAAAGTTTAACAGGATCTTTGAGGTTCTGAGAAACATCAAGCTGCCGCCTGCTGCTGAACAGACATCCGACACTTTGCTCTGTGGATTTACTGTCTGAGTTTGGAGTTTGTCAGAGGCTCTGTCCACCGCTCCTTGGAGTCCATCCACGCCTGACTGGTTCCTGTTGTGGGCCTGGATGAGTCTTGCTGCCTCCACCGTCCCTGTTCTCCTCACCTCTGGTGGAACGGGATGAATGTGGGGAACCTGCAGCATCTCCGCTATGACTCTCAAGCCTTCGGCTCGTCCTGCTACTGTCAGGTTTGGTCTGATGAACGCCAGGTTGTGTCAAACAAAACTTTCATCTAAAGAATTTCTTCTCTGGATTTGATCACAATGACGGAGTCTTCACGGTTCAGTTTTAAGTTCCTTCTGGACACCAACCTCTTGACTGGTGTGTCACCCAGTACGAATTTGCACCAGTATAAAAGCCCACAGAACTTATAAGATCAAAAACATGGAATAAATAAAACAACCAAAATAAAGAGGTTGTTTATATTTTATGAGGACATGAAACATGATCAGAGATAGAAAACATGAAACTGGAGCGCTTCTCCTATGATCTCACTAACACACTGATTCAACTTTTGTTTTCTCTTCTGACATAATGAGATAAAACTGGAACTGGAGTGTAAACATGGGTTGGCAGACCAGAGCAAATTACCAAATAAACCTTATGAAGAGCTGGTTACTTACCCGAGCCCTTAGGTAACCGTAAGGAGAGTTCAGCAATGGGAAGGCGTAGTTCTGTAGCATCTGCTCCATTTGGTCCCTGTACACCCGTTTCTGCAGGAAAAAAAAAACACATTAATGAATGTCTTTAGTGTATTTTACTTTCATCTTTTGAAGGGGTAAAGTAGTCCTGGGAACACTTAAAAAGAATCCTACAAAAAAGTAAAGTAATCCTAGGAACAATTAAAGTAATTCTACCCTGTTATCAAAACCAGATCCACAATGCTCCCAACATGACAACTGTTCCTTTAACTGTCTTCTTTCTCCAGCAGCTGCTCAGCCTCCCGCCACGCTGACTGCAGACATGTTGGCTTCCTGTTTTACTGAAAAGGTTGCTACCATCAGTAATCAGTTCTCTGAGCCTGACCAGCTCAGTCCACCACATCCAGCTAGTGGTGCCTCACTTTGCTCCTTCCGCTCTAAATGAAGTCTCTAAAGTTCTAGTCAGTAGTGGGTGTTGAGCTTCTAATCAACTCTAAAGCCACTAGCTGTCCTCTGGATCCGGTCCCTACCGACATCCTGCAGAGCATTCTACCTACAATCAAAGCTTCAGTGACCCATATTATCATCTCCTCTCTGGAGTTAACTTCCAGCAAGCTCGGGTCCCCCTGCTGCTGAAGACACCCACACTCAACCCAGTCCAGATCCACTGGTCAATCCTCAGTATCCTGGTGAGAAGTATGTAGACCACATGAAAACAGGGGAGCGTCAGGGATCGGTGCTCAACCCTCTTCTCTTTTCACGATATACCTATCACGATATATCACTCGGTGCAGTTAGAAGCTCTCATGGCTTCTCCTACCATTGCTACGCTGATGACACTCAGCTTTTCCTCTCCTTCCCACCAGACGACGTTTCACTGAGAATATGTGCTTGCCTTCCTGATATCTCTGCATGGATGAAGGATCGCTCAATCTGTCCAAGACAGAGCTCATTACCTGTCCAGCCAATCCTTCCTTTCCTCCACAGAGAAGCATGCAGTTCGACTCGTTCCTACGTCTGCTGCCTGGAATCTGGGTGTCATGGTGGATGACCAGTTGACCTTTAAGATCCAGGTTTGCCTCGGTCGCCCATACTTGCCAATTTGCTCTCTACCACATCAAGAGAATCCGACATACCTGACAGAACACATGACACAGTATGCAGGTCTGCCTGCATGCTCAGTTAAACCTCTGCAGATGATCCAGAACGCTGCAGCACATCTGGTCTTCAACCAGCCCAAAAAGGCTCATGTTACTCCACTGTTAATCACACCTAACTGGTTTCCAGTTGCAGAGCATCAAATTCAAAGCTCTGCTTTTGGTTTAAAAAACAGGAACACAAACAGCTCCTGTCTACCTTCACTCCAGAGCTACACTCCCTTTCCACAGTTACGCATTACCAGTGAGAAACGCCGAGCGTTACCATGACTACGTAGGACTAAATCTCTAGCCAGACTCTTTTCCTCTGTTGTCCGACGGGGGGGAAAGACCGGTAAACGATTTACTTTTATGAACAAGTTGAAGACTCAGCTGTTTAAGGAGTGTTTCTGCACTTAGTTTAACTCTATTTGTCAGAATAAGTTTGAAAGGTTTGTCCAGCTCTTTGGCACAACTAAGGACTGAATAAGCTGTGTGCACCTAAGCCAGAGATGATATTGTGTGATAAAATCATGTTCTTGTAGGAACAAAAATCCAAAACTGTAGTGCATGCAGCACTGCATGGCAACACCTGATCCAACTGGACTCAGCAGTCTGACCAGCACAGTCAGTTATGATGTCACTCCTGTTTGATTTCATGCTTGAGTTGTTCTCAATCTCAGATTTAAGTCACTTTGAGACAATCGTCTGCTAAATGACTGTGAAGCAGAACCAAACAGAACAGAATCCAGGAACATTATTTGGAACAAATAAAAGTAATCTTGGAATGAGTAAAGCAGCGTTTGCCCTGTGAATCCCTCCATCTAACTGGAAACTAGCAGAATCTTCATCTCCATGGAAACTAGCAGAACCTCCATCTTTGTGAAAACTAGCAGGGCCTTCATGATTTGTGTCAAATAAAAGCAGAGTCACAGGAGACACGTTGGCTGAGTTTCTGTCTACCGATGGGCTGTCTGTAGACATCTTATGGACCGTACTCACCTTCAGTAGGAGCTCAGCTAGAGCTCCAATACAGTGCAGCGCTCCGTCCTTCCTGCGGGGGTCAGCAGACGGGTCCATCAGGATCCGGTGGCAGAACTCCATTGTCTGAGGAAGAACCTGCCGAGAAGAAAGCAGGTGCTATGGGTTCTAAATGGAAAACTCCTGGAACAGAACAGACTAAAGGTTTCCAACCTCCTTCCTCTTACGAGCAGCTTTACACAGAAGGCTCTGAGCAGCCGTTACTGGGAGGGCATGGTCATCATACAGATCTGCAAAACACACACACACCAAAAGTGACGTTTGTTGTCTTTTTTCATGTCAATAAAGTTGAAACTGTAAGTCCCAGCAGGAAGTGAACACTCACTGAACTTCATGCGAATGTATTCATACGGATCCTCTTGCCACAAGCGCTCATCTTCATCTTTGTAGCACATCAGAGGGAAGATTACCTCCTGGCAGATGGCCTGGAAGACACAGTCACTTCACATCAAACTGCTTCTCTTTGTGTTTATAGACAAATATGATATTGTTGCTTCACAAAGAGAGTTTTACATGGTAACAGTCAGCTCTCCAACTATTTCTGGCATCTCAGTTACAGACTAGTAGAGTACTCGGAGAGCCAAGAACAATGTTAAAGAATCTTTTAAAAACTTCTTGGATCTAAACAGTGATCCGGATCACCACCAAAATGTAATCAGTTCTTCCTTTTTTTTTATATGTACAACAACTCCTGAAAATTTTATGAAAATCCGTCCATTAATTTTTTAATTATCTTAAACACAAACAGATATACAGAAATCCTATCCCTATCCCTAAGGGAGAGCCTGGTCACACTGCGGAGGAAACTCATTGTCTTATGTAGGTTCAAATTTTTCAATGTCTCTTTTCTTTCTTTCTGTTTTTGTTCATGTTAACTTTTGAATTGTACCATTTTGATACAATACTTTATTTTTAGACTTTGTACAACTATATCTATATTAATAAATTAAGAAATGTATCAATAAATGAGTCAACCGTAGTCAAGATAACACCAGCAACTATTCCCGAATTTTGCCCAGCATACGATTGCAATGACCCGCGAAACATTGAAAGCAGATCGTGTGGAATTACATTTCAAAAGGTTGAAAAATAGTTTATTAGATAAAAATAGATAAATCCAAATGCATCAATAAACAGTCAAACATGTTCGTATCAAATTTATTTTTATGTTTATTTATTCCCCTCCCTGAGCCGTCACCTTATCGTGGTGGAGGGGTTTGTGTGTCCCAAAGATCCTAGCAGCTATGTTGTCGGGGGCTTTATGCCCCTGGTAGGGTCACCCATGGAAAACAGGTGTCTAGGGGAGGAACTAGACTAAGTACGGCTCACAAGACCCCTATGATGAACACAAACTCGGGCATAAATTTTCCCTTGCCCGGACGCGGGTTACCGGGACCCCCCTCTGGAGCCAGGCCTGGAGGTGGGGTACGAGAGCGAGTGTCTGGGGGCCGGGTCTTCGCCCATGGGGCCCGGTCGGGCTCAGCCCGAAAGGGTTACATGGGCCCCGCCTCCCATGGGCTCACCATCTGCGGGAGGAGCCGTAGGGGTCGGGTGCAATGTGAGCTGGGTGGCAGCAAGGGGCGGGGACCCTGGCGGTCCGATCCCCGGCTGCAGAAGCTGGCTCTAGGGACGTGGAACGTCACCTCTCTGGTGGGGAAGGAGCCTGAGCTTGTGCGCGAGGTTGAGCGGTTCCGACTAGATATAGTTGGACTCACCTCGACGCATGGCTTGGGCTCTGGAACCAGAACCCTCGAGAGGGGCTGGACTTTCTTCCACTCTGGAGTTGCTCATGGTGAGAGGCGCCGAGCAGGTGTGGGCATTCTCATCAGCCCCCAGCTTGGTGCCTGCACGTTGGGGTTTACCCCGGTGGATGAAAGGGTAGTTTCCCTCCGCCTCCGGGTGGGGGGACGGGTCCTGACTGTTGTCTGTGCTTATGCACCGAACAGCAGTTCAGAGTACCCACCCTTTCTGGAGTCCTTGGAGGGAGTGCTGGAGGGTGACCTTCTGGGGACTCCATTGTTCTGCTGGGGGACTTCAATGCTCACGTGGGCAATGACAGTGAGACCTGGAGGGGAGTGATTGGGAGGCATGGTCCCCCCCCTCTGAACCCAAATGGTGTTTTGTTATTGGACTTCTGTGCTCGTCATGGATTGTCCATAACGAACACCATGTTCCAGCATAAGAGTGTCCATATGTACACCTGGCATCAGGATTCCCTGGGCCGCAGTTCGATGATCGATTTTGTAGTCGTATCGTCGGACCTGCGGCCACATGCCTTGGACACTCGGGTGAAGAGGGGGGCGGAGCTTCAACTGATCACCACCTGGTGGTGAGTTGGCTCAGATGGTGGGGGAGGAAGCCGGTCAGATCTGGCAGGCCCAAACGTGTTGTGAGGGTCTGCTGGGAACGTCTGGCTGAGTCCCCCGTCAGAGTGAGCTTCAACTCCCACCTTCAGCAGAGCTTCAACCATGTCCCGAGTGAGGCGGGGGACATTGAGTCTGAATGGGCTGTGTTCCGTGTCTCTATTGCTGAGGCGGCCGGCCGGAGCTGTGGCTGTAAGGTCGTTGGTGCCTGTCGTGGCGGTAATCCCAGGACTCGTTGGTGGACACCAGCAGTGAGGGATGCCGTCAAGCTGAAGAAGGAGTCCTATCGGGCCTTCTTGGCCTGTGGGACTCTGGAGGCAGCTGATGGGTACCGGCGGGCTAAGCGGCATGCGGCTTCGGCTGTTGCCGAGGCAAAAACTCGGGCATGGGAGGAGTTCGGCGAGGCCATGGAGAAAGACTTCCGGACGGCTTCGAGGAGATTCTGGTCCACCATCCGGCGGCTCAGGAGGGGGAAGCAGTGCTCCATCAACACTGTGTACAGTGGAGATGGGGAGCTGCTGACCTCAACTCGGGACGTTGTGGGTCGGTGGAGGGAATACTTCGAAGACCTCCTCAATCCTACCAACACGTCTTCCGATGAGGAAGCAGAGCTGGGGGACTCAGGGGTGGACTCTCCTATCTCTGGGGCTGAAGTCGCTGAGGTGGTCAAAAAGCTCCTTGGCGGCAAGGCCCCAGGGGTGGATGAGATCCGCCCGGAGTTCCTTAAGGCTCTGGATGCTGTGGGGCTGTCCTGGCTGACACGCCTCTGCAGCATCGCGTGGACATCGGGGGCAGTACCGCTGGACTGGCAGACTGGGGTGGTGGTCCCCCTTTTTAAGAAGGGGGACAGGAGGGTGTGTTCCAATTACAGGGGAATCACACTCCTCAGCCTCCCTGGTAAGGTCTATTCAGGGGTCCTGGAGAGGAGGGTCCGCCGGATAGTCGAATCTCGGATTGAGGAGGAGCAGTGTGGTTTTCGTCCTGGTTGCAGAACAGTGGACCAGCTCTATACCCTCTCTGGGGTCCTGGGGGGGGCATGGGAGTTTGCCCAACCAGTCTACATGTGTTTTGTGGACCTGGAGAAGGCATTCGACCGTGTCCCCTGGGGGCTCCTGTAGGGGGTACTCCGGGAGTATGGGGTACCGGACCCCCTTGTACGAGCTGTCCGGTCCCTGTACGACAGGTGTCAGAGCTTGGTCCGCATTGCCGGTAGTAAGTCGGATTCGTTTCCAGTGAGGGTTGGACTCCGCCAAGGCTGCCCTTTATCACCGATTCTGTTCATAACTTATATGGACAGAATTTCTAGGCGCAGCCGAGGTGTTGAGGGGATCCGGCTTGGTGGCCTCAGGATTGGGTCCCTGCTTTTTGCAGATGACGTGGTCCTGTTGGCTTCATCTGCTCTAGCTCTCGCTTGAGTGATTTGCGGCCGAGTGTGAAGCCGCTGGAATAAGAATCAGCACCTCCAAATCTGAGACCATGGTCCTTAGGCGGAATAGGGTGGATTGCCCAGAGAAGTCTGGGCTTCCTTGCTTAGGCTGCTGCCCCCGCGACCTGACCCCGGATAAGCGGCAGAAGATGGATGGATGGCTGTTAGTTGATAGATGAAAAAAATTATTGCAGTTTTAGCTACCTATGTGAAAAAATGCGTTTATGAAAATGATGTTGCTTTCAGATTCAGCTTTTTCTTAATTTTTATTCCTTTAACTGGAACGATGCAGCATCTGTCTTACTCTTCCTGATCCTAGTGAAACGGTGTCATGGGGACCTTCTGGAAACAGTTTAAAGCAGCCGTGCTGACCTGCATGTGTGGTTTCATGTGTTTCCAGGTCAGGGAGTGAGACAGCGACTGGTTTAAGTAGTTCAGGCTCTGCTGCAGGACACGAGGGGTGACGTAGGCCTTCTGTCGGTGCTGGTGCACAACCTTCAGCAGAACCTGGACAGAAACAGGACAGAGCTGAGAGGCAAAGCTGCCGAGAGCCAGCATGTGTAGATTATCTTAGACACAGCTTACTTGTTGTATTCCTACTGCGTACGTCCTGAGGAAGAAGTCTGCAAACTCGTAGTATTCCTTCGTCACGTTTCCAGGACTTCCGTACCTGCAGCAGGATCAGGATCAGGAGGATGGAAGCTAACACTGCGCTAACCTGCAGTCTGCACTCACCGCTCAAAGAGCCTGGTGATGATGCGCAATGCCCACTTCTTACACTTCCACCATGCCAGCTCAGGGCGATCGTCCTCATCCACCTCCAGCGTCTCCTGGCAAACAAAAAGGACTTCAGATTTTGGGACAAACAGAACAAATCTTTCAGTTTTATTCACCTCAGACAAAGTTTGGATCAAAGAAGGATCCAGAAAGTTTATTCTACCTGGTGGAGATGATGGACTCACCACACCTTGAGAACGTTTTAATATACAAATGAGGAAAAAGACCTTGGTCAGCTGTGCTTGATATAAGCATCAGTTCCAAACAAAATGGGAAGTAAAGCAAGTTGAGGAAGCTGAGAAGTATTCAATGGAAATACATCAAAACATGATGACAGAAAGCCGAAGGGAACATGACTAAAACAGAAAAGATACAAAAGAGCAGGCGGACGTAAAGAGTCCACAGGTTCCTGATTGGATGGTGGAAGAGTGGACTGTGGAAGGTTGGATGGGGAACGGGGGGATCCCGCTGACCTGATTGATGAATGGTTACTTTATTAATGAGATAAGGATCCAGAGCAGCCAGCTGGTAAATTAAGCTTGTTAAGGAGGTGAATCCATCATTTTACCAGGAGACCTGAAGGTTCTTCATGGTTCATCAGAAATCTACTTTCACCACTGAAAAGCAAAGCATCTTCTTACAGCAGGGACGTCTCTGTCCATCACTGCCCGCAGAATTTCCATCCACTGGGTCATCACTGTGTTATTGATCAGCTGGAGAGGCAGCGAATACTGCAGGAAGATAGTCATCTTCAATATTATTATCATCATTATTATAATCATTATCACGATTATCATTATCGCCACTGTCATTATTATCGTCCTTACATTTATCATTTACAGTCATTACTGTAAGTGCATCATTATCACCATTATAATTATCATTATCATCCAGGTTTTTACATGAGGTTTTAATTCCTCCTTAATCAGAATATTTAAAAAAATTACCATGTGAACACATAATTCAAAATCAAGCTCAATTCCAAAGATAGTTACGAGCTCGGCAGGAAACTGAGTTTGTTTTTTCCGGTAGACGTAAATACGTTACATCCACCCCCAGTCCAATCAGAACCCTTCACAACCCACCGGTCAAAAGTAGAATTTGGTAAAGGCAAATAACTGTGTTTTCCAGGTAAAACTCAATTCGGAATTACTATTTCCATGTGAAGGAAAATACTTTTATTCATCAATCCATCCATTCATCTTCTGCCGCTTATCCGGGGTTGGGTCGCGGGGGCAGCAGCCTAAGCAGTGAAGCCCAGACTTCCCTCTCCCCAGCCACATTTGCCAACTCTGCGGGGGGATCCCGAGGCGTTCTCAGGCCAGCCGAGAGATATAATCCCTCCAGCGTGTCCTGGGTCTTCCCCGGGGTCTCCTCCCAGAGGGACGTGCCTGGAACACCTCACCAGGGAGGTCCAGGAGGCATCCTGACCAGATGCCCGAGCCACCTCAACTGGTTCCTCTCGATGCGGAGGAGCAGCGGCTCTACTCTGATCTCCTCCCGGATGACCGAGCTCCTCACCCTATCTCTAAGGGAGAGCCCGGCCACCCTGCGGAGGAAACTCATTTCAGCCGCCTGTATACGAGATTTCTGCCGACTTTCTGCGAGCAATGCGGACCAAGCTCTGACACCTGTCGTACAGGGGCCGGACAGCTCGCACAAGGGGGTCCGGTACCCCATACTCCCGGAGTACCCCCCACAGGAGCCCCCGGGGGACACGGTCGAACGCCTTCTCCAGGTCCACAAAGCACATGTAGACTGGTTGGGCAAACTCCCATGCCCCCTCCAGGACCCCAAAGAGGGTATAGAGCTGGTCCACTGTTCCGCGACCAGGACGAAAACCACACTGCTCCTCCTCAATCCGGGATTCGACTATCCGGTGGACCCTCCTCTCCAGGACCCCTGAATAGACCTTACCAGGGAGGCTGAGGAGTGTGATTCCCCTGTAATTGGAACACACCCTCCGGTCCCCCTTCTTAAAAAGGGGGACCACCACCCCAGTCTGCCAGTCCAGCGGTACTGCCCCCGATGTCCACGCAATGCTGCAGAGACGTGTCAGCCAGGACAGCCCCACAGCATCCAGAGCCTTAAGGAACTCCGGGCGGATCTCATCCACCCCCGGGGCCTTGCCGCCAAGGAGCTTTTTGACCACCTCATCGACTTCAGTCCCAGAGATAGGAGAGTCCACCCCTGAGTCCACCAGCTCTGCTCCCTCATCGGAAGACGTGTTGGTAGGATTGAGGAGGTCTTCGAAGTATTCCCTCCACCGACCCACAACGTCCCGAGTTGAGGTCAGCAGCTCCCCACCTCCACTGTACACAGTATTGATGGAGCACTGCTTCCCCCTCCTGAGCCGCCGGATGGTGGACCAGAATCTCCTCGAAGCCGTCCGGAAGTCTTTCTCCATGGCCTCGCCGAACTCCTCCCATGCCCGAGTTTTTGCCTTGGCGACAGCCGAAGCCGCATGCCGCTTAGCCTGTCGGTACCCATCAGCTGCCTCCAGAGTCCCACAGTCCAAGAAGGCCCGATAGGACTCCTTCTTCAGCTTGACAGCATCCCTCACTGCTGGTGTCACTTTTGTTCAGAATTATGTAATTCTGAATATAATAAATTCCAAATGAAGAACATAATGTAACCATAGCTAGTTGTCATGATGTGGTTTGTGCTGTGCCTTAGTTTCAGGTTTCCTGTTTTATTTTGTAGTTTTTCCTGTTTGGTTCCCTTGTTTGTTGTTTAGCTTTTTTGATTTCCTGTTCATTCCATTCACCTGGTCTTGTTTGGTTCCCCAGTGTATTTATACCCCTCAGTTTTAGTTCTTCGTTGCTGGATCATTTTGTTGCGCTAGTTGTTTGTTGTAGTCCCTGGAGATCCTGAGTTAAAATAAACCTACTGAAATCTGCATCCCTGTTCCCTCATCTCTGCATTTGGGTCCACACCTTCACCTTCCTCACCGCCATCTTATGACAGCTAGTCTCATATTGATTATCATCATTTTCATCATCAGAATTATGATTATCATTTTCATCATTATCATCATGTTGCAGTTGACCAATAACCAATAATCAGATTACCTGTGTTCACACTCTCACCTGTACGAGAGCATGGAAGATCTTAAGGATCTGTTTCTGGATGAGGACGGAGAAGATGGTGGCGTCTGGCATCAGTTGACTGATGAGCTGTTGAATTCTGGGTAAGAATATCTGCATGGCCGCCAGCAGTGGCTCCCTCTCATCAGCCTTCCTGTATCTATGTAACACACGCACAAACACAAATGTAAAAACAAGAACCAGGAAAAATCATTTAAAAATATCATATTTTCTGATAAATATCTGTTTCTGTAAACATCAGCTCGACCAGCTTGTTAGGAAGTTAACAAACTGCCACGATCCGGATGAGGAGGATGCTGTGATACCTGGATCGCTAGAGCCTAGCCTCAGTCGAAGACATAGTAAAAAAAAAGAAACATGTCACCTGGAGCAGCCATCAGCTTCATTGGAATAGTCAGAATTAAAACTTGCTCATGTTTTAGTCTGACATTGATGCTCCGTTGAAACCAAAGATCAGATGATTTGAATTTAATAATGGTTCATAAATCACAAAATAATTGGTGAAGGGGTTGATATGTTAAACCAGTACCACCTGTGGTACATGTACACAGCTACCAGGTTAGACCTAACCTCTGTAAACCAACTCCGACCCTTGACAACTAATGAGTGCAGACCTTGCTTTCTCCCAAGGAAAGTCACAACAGGGACTTAGTTGCGAGCATATGTCCATCCATGAGATAATGTAAGCCATGTGTTTGCACTGCTCATCATCTATTGATGCCACCATGAAGTTGACCATGTTGTTCAGATGATGAACTGTTTTTTATGGCTCTAATGGCGTGATTATAGGTTTGTGTATATACTTCATGACTTTCACATGGGTTCAGACCTGTCCTTGTCTAAGACCTAAACCACAAACTTCCTGTCTTTTCTGTCCTCCTGGTTTAGTCTCCACCTCCTGGATTGACGCTCAGAGCGAGGGAATCAAACTCACCACTGTACGCCAGTTACTCACTCGTATGTTTTGACCAGCTGGTAAAGAGCCAGCAAGCTGCCGTACCAGCTGCCGCTGTTCTGAGACTGCAGATACATGCTGATCTTGTCCACAACAGCGGTCCAGCGGCCAGGGAAGTCGTGTTTGATGATCACTCTCAGACACATGGTTAGCTGTGCGCTACAGACATAAAAGGATCATTCAGAAACCCAGCGGGATCTAACAATCCAGAAAGATCTAGAGAACAAGCTCCTCAGAATACCGTATAGATTCTGGACAGCGGATGATCCCCTCCACGATGTGCTCCCTGATCTGCTGCCGGTCGTTCTCATGAATGTTAAAGGGAAACACAACCTCACCCACAGACGGTTCCCGATCTTGCCAGTACTGGCTCACCATATTCTTCAGGTAGATGGCCGCTGAACAAGCACACACACACACACACACACACACACACACACACACACACACACACACACACAATCAGTAAGGCATCCATGTACAGGTGACATAATTCTGCAGTTTCCTTCTGACTGATAAACCAGGATCAATATATTCATGTTGTAAATAGAAAACATCTAAATAATTGGAACATCCTCTATGGACCACAGGGCCTCCATCTGTCTGTCTCCTGAGACGTCCTCCGTCTCCACCTCCAGCCTGTCTGTCTCCTGAGACCTCGTCTGTCTCCACCTCCAGCCTGTCTGTCTCCTGAGACCTCGTCTGTCTCCACCTCCAGCCTGTCTGTCTCCTGAGACCTCGTGTGTCTCCACCTCCAACCTGTCTGTCTCCTGAGACCTCGTCTGTCTCCACCTCCAGCCTGTCTGTCTCCTGAGACCTCGTCTGTCTCCACCTCCAGCCTGTCTGTCTCCTGAGACCTCGTCTGTCTCCACCTCTAGCCTGTCTGTCTCCTGAGACCTCGTCTGTCTCCACCTAGAGCCTGTCTGTCTCCTGAGACATCGCCTGTCTCCACCTCTAGCCTGTCTGTCTCCTGAAACCTCGTCTGTCTCCACCTCCAGCCTGTCTGTCTCCTGAGACATCGTCTGTCTCCACCTCCAGCCTGTCTGTCTCCTGAGACCTCGTCTGTCTCCACCTCCAGCCTGTCTGTCTCCTGAGACGTTCTCCGTCTCCACCTCCAGCCAGTCTGTCTCCTGAGACCTCGTCTGTCTCCACTTCCAACCTGTCTGTCTCCTAAGACGTCCTCCGTCTCCACCTCCAGCCTGTCTGTCTCCTGAGACGTCCTCCGTCTCCACCTCCAGCCTGTCTGTCTCCTGAGACCTCGTCTGTCTCCACCTCTAGCCTGTCTGTCTCCTGAGACGTCCTCCGTCTCCACCTCCAGCCTGTCTGTCTCCTGAAACCTCGTCTGTCTCCACCTCCAGCCTGTCTGTCTCCTGAGACGTCCTCTGTCTCCACCTCCAGCCTGTCTGTCTCCTGAGACATCGTCTGTCTCCACCTCCAGCCTGTCTGTCTCCTGAGACCTCGTCTGTCTCCACCTCCAGCCTGTCTGTCTCCTGAGACGTTCTCCGTCTCCACCTCCAGCCTGTCTGTCTCCTGAGACCTCGTCTGTCTCCACTTCCAACCTGTCTGTCTCCTAAGACGTCCTCCGTCTCCACCTCCAGCCTGTCTGTCTCCTGAGACGTCCTCCGTCTCCACCTCCAGCCTGTCTGTCTCCTGAGACATCGTCTGTCTCCACCTCCAACCTGTCTGTCTCCTGAGACCTCGTCTGTCTCCACCTCTAGCCTGTCTGTCTCCTGAGACCTCGTCTGTCTCCACCTCCAGCCTGTCTGTCTCCTGAGACATCGCCTGTCTCCACCTCCAGCCTGTCTGTCTCCTGAGACCTCGTCTGTCTCCACCTCTAGCCTGTCTGTCTCCTGAGACCTCGTCTGTCTCCACCTCCAGCCTGTCTGTCTCCTGAGACATCGCCTGTCTCCACCTCCAGCCTGTCTGTCTCCTGAGACATCGTCTGTCTCCACTTCCAACCTGTCTGTCTCCAAAGACGTCCTCCGTCTCCACTTCCAACCTGTCTGTGTCCTGAGACGTCCTCCGTCTCCACTTCCAACCTGTCTGTCTCCTGAGACGTCCTCCGTCTCCACCTCTAGCCTGTCTGTCTCCTGAGACGTCCTCCGTCTCCACCTCCAGCCTGTCTGTCTCCTGAGACATCGTCTGTCTCCACCTCTAGCCTGTCTGTCTCCTGAGACCTCGTCTGTCTCCACCTCTAGCCTGTCTGTCTCCTGAGACATCGTCTGTCTCCACCTCTAGCCTGTCTGTCTCCTGAGACCTCGTCTGTCTCCACCTCTAGCCTGTCTGTCTCCTGAGACCTCGTCTGTCTCCACCTCCAGCCTGTCTGTCTCCTGAGACATCGTCTGTCTCCACCTCTAGCCTGTCTGTCTCCTGAGACCTCGTCTGTCTCCACCTCCAGCCTGTCTGTCTCCTGAGACATCGCCTGTCTCCACCTCTAGCCTGTCTGTCTCCTGAAACCTCGTCTGTCTCCACCTCCAGCCTGTCTGTCTCCTGAGACGTCCTCTGTCTCCACCTCCAGCCTGTCTGTCTCCTGAGACATCGTCTGTCTCCACCTCTAGCCTGTCTGTCTCCTGAGACCTCGTCTGTCTCCACCTCTAGCCTGTCTGTCTCCTGAGACATCGTCTGTCTCCACCTCTAGCCTGTCTGTCTCCTGAGACCTCGTCTGTCTCCACCTCTAGCCTGTCTGTCTCCTGAGACCTCGTCTGTCTCCACCTCCAGCCTGTCTGTCTCCTGAGACATCGTCCGTCTCCACCTCTAGCCTGTCTGTCTCCTGAGACCTCGTCTGTCTCCACCTCCAGCCTGTTTGTCTCCTGAGACATCGCCTGTCTCCACCTCTAGCCTGTCTGTCTCCTGAAACCTCGTCTGTCTCCACCTCCAGCCTGTCTGTCTCCTGAGACGTCCTCTGTCTCCACCTCCAGCCTGTCTGTCTCCTGAGACATCGTCTGTCTCCACCTCCAGCCTGTCTGTCTCCTGAGACATCGTCTGTCTCCACCTCTAGCCTGTCTGTCTCCTGAGACCTCGTCTGTCTCCACCTCCAGCCTGTCTGTCTCCTGAGACGTCCTCTGTCTCCACCTCCAGCCTGTCTGTCTCCTGAGACCTCCTCTGTCTCCACCTCTAGCCTGTCTGTCTCCTGAGACGTTCTCCGTCTCC
This sequence comes from Telmatherina bonti, assembly GCF_933228915.1. Lineage (NCBI taxonomy): Eukaryota > Metazoa > Chordata > Actinopteri > Atheriniformes > Telmatherinidae > Telmatherina > Telmatherina bonti. Next base: position 1,126,875 of record NC_136632.1, on the reverse strand, counting down.
ACCTCCAGCCTGTCTGTCTCCTGAGACCTCGTCTGTCTCCACCTCTAGCCTGTCTGTCTCCTGAGACGTTCTCCGTCTCCACCTCCAGCCTGTCTGTCTCCTGAGACCTCGTCTGTCTCAACTTCCAACCTGTCTGTCTCCTAAGACGTCCTCCGTCTCCACCTCCAGCCTGTCTGTCTCCTGAGACGTCCTCCGTCTCCACCTCCAGCCTGTCTGTCTCCTGAGACCTCGTCTGTCTCCACCTCTAGCCTGTCTGTCTCCTGAGACGTTCTCCGTCTCCACCTCCAGCCTGTCTGTCTCCTGAGACCTCGTCTGTCTCCACTTCCAACCTGTCTGTCTCCTAAGACGTCCTCCGTCTCCACCTCCAGCCTGTCTGTCTCCTGAGACGTCCTCCGTCTCCACCTCCAGCCTGTCTGTCTCCTGAGACATCGTCTGTCTCCACCTCCAGCCTGTCTGTCTCCTGAGACCTCGTCTGTCTCCACCTCTAGCCTGTCTGTCTCCTGAAACCTCGTCTGTCTCCACCTCCAGCCTGTCTGTCTCCTGAGACATCGCCTGTCTCCACCTCCAGCCTGTCTGTCTCCTGAGACATCGTCTGTCTCCACCTCCAGCCTGTCTGTCTCCTGAGAAATCGTCTGTCTCCACCTCCAGCCTGTCTGTCTCCTGAGACGTTCTCCGTCTCCACCTCCAGCCTGTCTGTCTCCTGAGACCTCGTCTGTCTCCACCTCCAACCTGTCTGTCTCCTAAGACGTCCTCCGTCTCCACCTCCAGCCTGTCTGTCTCCTGAGACGTCCTCCGTCTCCACCGCCAGCCTGTCTGTCTCCTGAGACATCGTCTGTCTCCACTTCCAACCTGTCTGTCTCCTGAGACGTCCTCCGTCTCCACTTCCAACCTGTCTGTGTCCTGAGACGTCCTCCGTCTCCACTTCCAACCTGTCTGTCTCCTGAGACGTCCTCCGTCTCCACCTCTAGCCTGTCTGTCTCCTGAGACGTCCTCCGTCTCCACCTCCAGCCTGTCTGTCTCCTGAGACATCGTCTGTCTCCACCTCTAGCCTGTCTGTCTCCTGAGACCTCGTCTGTCTCCACCTCTAGCCTGTCTGTCTCCTGAGACATCGTCTGTCTCCACCTCCAGCCTGTCTGTCTCCTGAGACCTCGTCTGTCTCCACCTCCAGCCTGTCTGTCTCCTGAGACATCGTCTGTCTCCACCTCTAGCCTGTCTGTCTCCTGAGACCTCGTCTGTCTCCACTTCTAGCCTATCTGTCTGAGACATTGTCTGTCTCCACCTCCAGCCTGTATGTCTCCTGAGACCTCGTCTGTCTCCACCTCCAGCCTGTCTGTCTCCTGAGACATCGTCTGTCTCCACCTCCAGCCTGTCTGTCTCCTGAGACCTCGTCTGTCTCCACCTCCAGCCTGTCTGTCTCCACCTCTAGCCTGTCTGTCTCCTGAGACATCGTCTGTCTCCACCTCTAGCCTGTCTGTCTCCTGAGACCTCGTCTGTCTCCACCTCCAGCCTGTCTGTCTCCTGAGACGTCCTCTGTCTCCACCTCCAGCCTGTCTGTCTCCTGAGACATCGTCTGTCTCCATCTCCAGCCTGTCTGTCTCCTGAGACCTCGTCTGTCTCCACTTCCAACCTGTCTGTCTCCTGAGACGTCCTCCGTCTCCACCTCCAGCCTGTCTGTCTCCTGAGACGTCCTCCGTCTCCACCTCCAGCCTGTCTGTCTCCTGAGACATCGTCTGTCTCCACTTCCAACCTGTCTGTCTCCTGATACGTCCTCCGTCTCCACTTCCAACCTGTCTGTCTCCTGAGACGTCCTCCGTCTCCACTTCCAACCTGTCTGTCTCCTGAGACGTCCTCCGTCTCCACCTCTAGCCTGTCTGTCTCCTGAGACGTCCTCCGTCTCCACCTCCAGCCTGTCTGTCTCCTGAGACATCGTCTGTCTCCACCTCTAGCCTGTCTGTCTCCTGAGACATCGTCTGTCTCCACCTCTAGCCTGTCTGTCTCCTGAGACCTCATCTGTCTCCACCTCTAGCCTGTCTGTCTCCTGAGACATCGTCTGTCTCCACCTCCAGCCTGTCTGTCTCCTGAGACATCGTCTGTCTCCACCTCCAGCCTGTCTGTCTCCTGAGACCTCGTCTGTCTCCACTTCCAACCTGTCTGTCTCCTGAGACGTCCTCCGTCTCCACCTCCAGCCTGTCTGTCTCCTGAGACGTCCTCCGTCTCCACCTCCAGCCTGTCTGTCTCCTGAGACATCGTCTGTCTCCACTTCCAACCTGTCTGTCTCCTGAGACGTCCTCCGTCTCCACTTCCAACCTGTCTGTCTCCTGAGACGTCCTCCGTCTCCACCTCTAGCCTGTCTGTCTCCTGAGACGTCCTCCGTCTCCACCTCCAGCCTGTCTGTCTCCTGAGACGTCCTCCGTCTCCACCTCCAGCCTTTCTGTCTCCTGAGACATCGTCTGTCTCCACCTCTAGCCTGTCTGTCTCCTGAGACCTCGTCTGTCTCCACCTCAAGCCTGTCTGTCTCCTGAGACCTCGTCTGTCCCCACCTCCAGCCTGTCTGTCTCCTGAGACCTCGTCTGTCTCCACCTCTAGCCTGTCTGTCTCCTGAGACCTCGTCTGTCTCCACCTCTAGCCTGTCTGTCTCCTGAGACATCGTCTGTCTCCACCTCCAGCCTGTCTGTCTCCTGAGACCTCGTCTGTCTCCACCTCCAGCCTGTCTGTCTCCTGAGACATCGTCTGTCTCCACCTCCAGCCTGTCTGTCTCCTGAGACCTCGTCTGTCTCCACCTCCAGCCTGTCTGTCTCCTGAGACCTCGTCTGTCTCCACTTGTAGCCTGTCTGTCGCCTGAGACATCGTCTGTCTCCACCTCTAGCCTGTCTGTCTCCTGAGACCTCGTCTGTCTCCACCTCCAGCCTGTATGTCTCCTGAGACCTCGTCTGTCTCCACCTCTAGCCTGTCTGTCTCCTGAGACATCGTCTGTCTCCACCTCTAGCCTGTCTGTCTCCTGAGACCTCGTCTATCTCCACCTCCAGCCTGTCTGTCTCCTGAGACGTCCTCTGTCTCCACCTCCAGCCTGTCTGTCTCCTGAGACATCGTCTGTCTCCACCTCCAGCCTGTCTGTCTCCTGAGACCTCCTCTGTCTCCACCTCCAGCCTGTCTTTCTCCTGAGACATCGTCTGTCTCCACCTCCAGCCTGTCTGTCTCCTGAGACCTCCTCTGTCTCCACCTCCAGCCTGTCTTCCTGAGACGTTCTCCGTCTCCACCTCCAGCCTGTCTGTCTCCTGAGACCTCGTCTGTCTCCACTTCCAACCTGTCTGTCTCCTGAGACGTCCTCCGTCTCCACCTCCAGCCTGTATGTCTCCTGAGACGTCCTCCGTCTCCACCTCCAGCCTGTCTGTCTCCTGAGACATCGTCTGTCTCCACCTCCAGCCTGTCTGTCTCCTGAGACCTCGTCTGTCTCCACTTCCAACCTGTCTGTCTCCTAAGACGTCCTCCGTCTCCACCTCCAGCCTGTCTGTCTCCTGAGACGTCCTCCGTCTCCACCGCCAGCCTGTCTGTCTCCTGAGACATCGTCTGTCTCCACTTCCAACCTGTCTGTCTCCAAAGACGTCCTCCGTCTCCACTTCCAACCTGTCTGTGTCCTGAGACGTCCTCCGTCTCCACTTCCAACCTGTCTGTCTCCTGAGACGTCCTCCGTCTCCACCTCTAGCCTGTCTGTCTCCTGAGACGTCCTCCGTCTCCACCTCCAGCCTGTCTGTCTCCTGAGACATCGTCTGTCTCCACCTCTAGCCTGTCTGTCTCCTGAGACCTCGTCTGTCTCCACCTCTAGCCTGTCTGTCTCCTGAGACATCGTCTGTCTCCACCTCTAGCCTGTCTGTCTCCTGAGACCTCGTCTGTCTCCACCTCTAGCCTGTCTGTCTCCTGAGACCTCGTCTGTCTCCACCTCCAGCCTGTCTGTCTCCTGAGACATCGTCTGTCTCCACCTCTAGCCTGTCTGTCTCCTGAGACCTCGTCTGTCTCCACCTCCAGCCTGTCTGTCTCCTGAGACATCGTCTGTCTCCACCTCCAGCCTGTCTGTCTCCTGAGACATCGTCTGTCTCCACCTCCAGCCTGTCTGTCTCCTGAGACGTTCTCCGTCTCCACCTCCAGCCTGTCTGTCTCCTGAGACCTCGTCTGTCTCCACTTCCAACCTGTCTGTCTCCTAAGACGTCCTCCGTCTCCACCTCCAGCCTGTCTGTCTCCTGAGACGTCCTCCGTCTCCACCTCCAGCCTGTCTGTCTCCTGAGACCTCGTCTGTCCCCACCTCCAGCCTGTCTGTCTCCTGAGACCTCGTCTGTCTCCACCTCTAGCCTGTCTGTCTCCTGAGACCTCGTCTGTCTCCACCTCCAGCCTGTCTGTCTCCTGAGACATCGTCTGTCTCCACCTCCAGCCTGTCTGTCTCCTGAGACATCGTCTGTCTCCACCTCCAGCCTGTCTGTCTCCTGAGACCTCGTCTGTCTCCACCTCCAGCCTGTCTGTCTCCTGAGACCTCGTCTGTCTCCACTTGTAGCCTGTCTGTCGCCTGAGACATCGTCTGTCTCCACCTCTAGCCTGTCTGTCTCCTGAGACCTCGTCTGTCTCCACCTCCAGCCTGTATGTCTCCTGAGACCTCGTCTGTCTCCACCTCTAGCCTGTCTGTCTCCTGAGACATCGTCTGTCTCCACCTCTAGCCTGTCTGTCTCCTGAGACCTCGTCTATCTCCACCTCCAGCCTGTCTGTCTCCTGAGACGTCCTCTGTCTCCACCTCCAGCCTGTCTGTCTCCTGAGACATCGTCTGTCTCCACCTCCAGCCTGTCTGTCTCCTGAGACCTCCTCTGTCTCCACCTCCAGCCTGTCTTTCTCCTGAGACATCGTCTGTCTCCACCTCCAGCCTGTCTGTCTCCTGAGACCTCCTCTGTCTCCACCTCCAGCCTGTCTTCCTGAGACGTTCTCCGTCTCCACCTCCAGCCTGTCTGTCTCCTGAGACCTCGTCTGTCTCCACTTCCAACCTGTCTGTCTCCTGAGACGTCCTCCGTCTCCACCTCCAGCCTGTATGTCTCCTGAGACGTCCTCCGTCTCCACCTCCAGCCTGTCTGTCTCCTGAGACATCGTCTGTCTCCACCTCCAGCCTGTCTGTCTCCTGAGACGTTCTCCGTCTCCACCTCCAGCCTGTCTGTCTCCTGAGACCTCGTCTGTCTCCACTTCCAACCTGTCTGTCTCCTAAGACGTCCTCCGTCTCCACCTCCAGCCTGTCTGTCTCCTGAGACGTCCTCCGTCTCCACCGCCAGCCTGTCTGTCTCCTGAGACATCGTCTGTCTCCACTTCCAACCTGTCTGTCTCCAAAGACGTCCTCCGTCTCCACTTCCAACCTGTCTGTGTCCTGAGACGTCCTCCGTCTCCACTTCCAACCTGTCTGTCTCCTGAGACGTCCTCCGTCTCCACCTCCAGCCTGTCTGTCTCCTGAGACGTCCTCCGTCTCCACCTCCAGCCTGTCTGTCTCCTGAGACATCGTCTGTCTCCACCTCTAGCCTGTCTGTCTCCTGAGACCTCGTCTGTCTCCACCTCTAGCCTGTCTGTCTCCTGAGACATCGTCTGTCTCCACCTCTAGCCTGTCTGTCTCCTGAGACCTCGTCTGTCTCCACCTCTAGCCTGTCTGTCTCCTGAGACCTCGTCTGTCTCCACCTCCAGCCTGTCTGTCTCCTGAGACATCGTCTGTCTCCACCTCTAGCCTGTCTGTCTCCTGAGACCTCGTCTGTCTCCACCTCCAGCCTGTCTGTCTCCTGAGACATCGTCTGTCTCCACCTCCAGCCTGTCTGTCTCCTGAGACATCGTCTGTCTCCACCTCCAGCCTGTCTGTCTCCTGAGACGTTCTCCGTCTCCACCTCCAGCCTGTCTGTCTCCTGAGACCTCGTCTGTCTCCACTTCCAGCCTGTCTGTCTCCTGAGACGTCCTCCGTCTCCACCTCCAGCCTGTCTGTCTCCTGAGACATCGTCTGTCTCCACCTCCAACCTGTCTGTCTCCTGAGACCTCGTCTGTCTCCACCTCCAGCCTGTCTGTCTCCTGAGACATCGTCTGTCTCCACCTCCAGCCTGTCTGTCTCCTGAGACATCGTCTGTCTCCACCTCCAGCCTGTCTGTCTCCTGAGACATCGTCTGTCTCCACCTCCAGCCTGTCTGTCTCCTAAGACGTCCTCCGTCTCCACCTCCAGCCTGTCTGTCTCCTGAGACGTCCTCCGTCTCCACCTCCAGCCTGTCTGTCTCCTGAGACATCGTCTGTCTCCACCTCCAACCTGTCTGTCTCCTGAGACCTCGTCTGTCTCCACCTCTAGCCTGTCTGTCTCCTGAGACCTCGTCTGTCTCCACCTCCAGCCTGTCTGTCTCCTGAGACATCGCCTGTCTCCACCTCTAGCCTGTCTGTCTCCTGAGACGTCCTCTGTCTCCACCTCCAGCCTGTCTGTCTCCTGAGACCTCCTCTGTCTCCACCTCCAGCCTGTCTGTCTCCTGAGACATCGTCTGTCTCCACCTCTAGCCTGTCTGTCTCCTGAGACATTGTCTGTCTCCACCTCTAACCTGTCTGTCTCCTGAGACATCGTCTGTCTCCACCTCCAGCCTGTCTGTCTCCTGAGACATCGTCTGTCTCCACCTCTAGCCTGTCTGTCTCCTGAAACATTGTCTGTCTCCACCTCTAGCCTGTCTGTCTCCTGAGACATTGTCTGTCTCCACCTCTAACCTGTCTGTCTCCTGAGACCTCGTCTGTCTCCACCTCCAGCCTGTCTGTCTCCTGAGACGTTCTCCGTCTCCACCTCCAGCCTGTCTGTCTCCTGAGACCTCGTCTGTCTCCACTTCCAACCTGTCTGTCTCCTGAGACGTCCTCCGTCTCCACCTCCAACCTGTCTGTCTCCTGAGACGTCCTCCGTCTCCACCTCCAGCCTGTCTGTCTCCTGAGACGTCCTCCGTCTCCACCTCCAGCCTGTCTGTCTCCTGAGACGTCCTCCGTCTCCACCTCCAGCCTGTCTGTCTCCTGAGACGTCCTCCGTCTCCACCTCCAACCTGTCTGTCTCCTGAGACGTCCTCCGTCTCCACATCCAGCCTGTCTGTCTCCTGAGACATCGTCTGTCTCCACCTCCAGCCTGTCTGTCTCCTGAGACATCGTCTGTCTCCACCTCCAGCCTGTCTGTCTCCTGAGACATCGTCTGTCTGCAACTCCAGCCTGTCTGTCTCCTGAGACCTCGTCTGTCTCCACTTCTAGCCTATCTGTCTCCTGAGACATCGTCCGTCTCCACCTCCAACCTGTCTGTCTCCTGAGACCTCGTCTGTCTCCACCTCCAGCCTATCTGTCTCCTGAGACGTCCTCCGTCTCCACCTCCAACCTGTGTGTCTCCTGAGACGTCCTCCGTCTCCACCTCCAGCCTGTCTGTCTCCTGAGACATCGTCTGTCTCCACCTCCAGCCTGTCTGTCTCCTGAGACATCGTCTGTCTCCACCTCTAGCCTGTCTGTCTCCTGAGACCTCGTCTGTCTCCACTTCTAGACTGTCTGTCTCCTGAGACATCGTCCGTCTCCACCTCCAACCTGTCTGTCTCCTGAGACATCGTCTGTCTCCACCTCCAACCTGTCTGTCTCCTGAGACCTCGTCTGTCTCCACCTCCAGCCTGTCTGTCTGCTGAGACGTCCTCTGTCTCCACGTCCAGCCTGTCTGTCTCCTGAGACGTTCTCTGTCTCCACCTCCAGCCTGTCTGTCTCCTGAGACATCGTCTGTCTCCACTTCCAGCCTGTCTGTCTCCTGAGACATCGTCTGTCTCCACTTCCAGCCTGTCTGTCTCCTGAGACATCGTCTGTCTCCACTTCCAACCTGTCTGTCTCCTGAGACGTTCTCCGTCTCCACCTCCAGCCTGTCTGTCTCCTGAGACGTTCTCTGTCTCCACCTCCAGCCTGTCTGTCTCCTGAGACATCGTCTGTCTCCACCTCCAGCCTGTCTGTCTCCTGAGACATCGTCTGTCTCCACCTCTAGCCTGTCTGTCTCCTGAGACCTCGTCTGTCTCCACTTCTAGCCTGTCTGTCTCCTGAGACATCGTCTGTCTCCACCTCTAGCCTGTCTGTCTCCTTAGACCTCGTCTGTCTCCACCTCCAGCCTGTCTGTCTGCTGAGACGTCCTCTGTCTCCACGTCCAGCCTGTCTGTCTCCTGAGACGTTCTCTGTCTCCACCTCCAGCCTGTCTGTCTCCTGAGACATCGTCTGTCTCCACTTCCAGCCTGTCTGTCTCCTGAGACATCGTCTGTCTCCACCTCCAGCCTGTCTGTCTCCTGAGACCTCGTCTGTCTCCACCTCCAGCCTGTCTGTCTCCTGAGACCTCGTCTGTCTCCACCTCCAGCCTATCTGTCTCCTGAGACATCGTCTGTCTCCACCTCCAGCCTGTCTGACTCCTGAGACATCGTCTGTCTCCACCTCCAGCCTGTCTGTCTGAGACATCGTCTGTCTCCACCTCCAGCCTGTCTGTCTCCTGAGACATCGTCTGTCTCCACCTCCAGCCTGTCCGTCTCCTGAGACATCGTCTGTCTCCACCTCCAGCCTGTCTGTCTCCTGAGACATCGTCTGTCTCCACCTCCAGCCTGTCTGTCTCCTTAGACATCGTCTGTCTCCACCTCTAGCCTGTCTGTCTCATGAGACATTGTCTGTCTCCACCTCTAGCCTGTCTGTCTCCTGAGACATCGTCTGTCTCCACCTCCAGCCTGTCTGTCTCCTGAGACCTCGTCTGTCTCCACCTCCAGCCTGTCTGTCTCCTGAGACCTCGTCTGTCTCCACCTCCAGCCTGTCTGTCTCTTGAGACGTTCTCCGTCTCCACCTCCAGCCTGTCTGTCTCCTGAGACCTCGTCTGTCTCCACCTCCAGCCTGTCTGTCTCCTGAGACCTCGTCTGTCTCCACCTCCAGCCTGTCTGTCTCCTGAGACCTCGTCTGTCTCCACCTCCAGCCTGTCTGTCTCCTGAGACCTCGTCTGTCTCCACTTCCAACCTGTCTGTCTCCAGAGACCTGTCTGTCTCAGGAGACAGACAGGTCTCTGCTGGACACCAGTCAGGACAAGTAAAACAAGTTTATTCTGGAGGAAACCAGTGACAGGATGGAAACAGTCTGAGGTCTTACCGGCCTGGCGGACTGGAAACTCCACCTGCTCCGACACGATGATCTGCAGGAGGGTGGGGGCGAAGTTGATGATCTTGTAGGACTGAAACACACATCCACAGTTTAACCATGTTGATCTGGAGACAAAGTCTGCTTCCTTACAGTCCTTCTGTTGCCATGGATACATGGTAATACTGCTGGTCACAATGAAGAGCCTCATTTGTTACATCATCGGTATGACTACCTGTATCACCTGTGGTACTTTACCTGTATCACCTGTGGTACAGTACTTTCTCAACCATCTCTGGACCTGAACCTCGTCCGCACCTGTATTGTTCGCTTGTTTCTGGACTGTGTTTCTTCTTCGGTCTGTGTGGACCAAAGAACTAGACTGGACTTCGGACTGGACTACAGACTGGACTACGGACCGGACTACGGACCGGACTACGGACTGGACTACGGACTGGACTACAGACTGGACTGCGGACTGGACCACGGACTGGACTACGGACTGGACTACGGACTGGACTGCGGACTGGACTGCGGACTGGACTACGGACTGGACTACAGACTGGACTACAGACTGGACTACAGACTGGACTACGGACTGGACTACGGACTGGACTACAGACTGGACTACAGACTGGACTACGGACTGGACTACGGACTGGACTGCGGACTGGACTGCGGACTGGACTACGGACTGGACTACGGACTGGACTGCGGACTGGACTACGGACTGGACTACGGACTGGACTACAGACTGGACTACAGACTGGACTGCGGACTGGACTACGGACTGGACTACAGACTGGACTACGGACTGGACTACGGACTGGACTGCGGACTGGACTACAGACTGGACTACGGACTGGACTACGGACTGGACTGCGGACTGGACTACAGACTGGACTACGGACTGGACTACGGACTGGACTACAGACTGGACTACGGACTGGATTACAGACTGGACTGCGGACTGGACTGCGGACTGGACTACAGACTGGACTACGGACTGGACTACAGACTGGACTACGGACTGGACTACAGAAATCCCACCAGACCACAACCAGCAGCGGTCTCGGACTGTCTCTGTGAGCGGAACTGGGTTGGGGTTCCGCTCAGAGGTCTCGGTCCGGCTGACTGAGTACCAGATCAGAGTCACGGAGCAGTCTGGCCTCAGGTCCGGTGTTCAGACCTCCCGGACACAAACTCTCCGGTCTACCGAGACCAGAACACGGCCTGCACACCGTCCTTACCTGGTTCAGCTCGTTTTCCGCCGCGAGCCTCAGATTCGGGTCGATTGTCCCTTTCAGAGCCTGGATTATCCGGTTCGGGTCCATGTGGACTGGTTCCCTTTGTGGTCTTAGCTGACGTTCCCACAGTGGTGATGGTTCTGGATTCACTGGCTCGAGCTCTGAAAAACTTCCGGGAACCACAGAACAACTTCCAAATCTTCCCTTCAAAGTAAAAGCTTCTGTTTTTCTTTTCCATCTTGATCAACAACAGTACAAAGAAATCACTTCTGCAAATATAGCTAGAGCAGGAAAACAATCAAATAACAACATGGGGGGGGGGGGGGGGTTAGTAATATAAAAGCTTTGTTTTATTGAAAAGAAAAATAACATTTAAGCAAAAGAGAATCTTTTAGTTGCAAGTTGATGTGATTCTATCTGACAAGGCCTGGACACAGTGGAAATCATTTCACTGTTCATTTTAAACCCAACAGGTGAGGCAGGCAGACAGTTTTCCCATCACAGTGGACATCATTCATTCATTTATTTTCTATACCTCAACCCCACCAGGTCGCCAGTCCTGGACCATCTCCTACTGCAGCCAGAGGGACAAAATACCATTTACTCTCACATTCATTCTTGAGGAGAATTTAGAGTATGGGTGTCCAAAGTTGGTTCTCAAGGGCCGGTGTCCTACCGAGGTAAAGTTAGTTTGATATTCAACAGATATTTGGACACCCAGTCTCCCGACCCGAAGCCACCTCGTCGTGGGGTTAAGATGCACGATGCAACGGCCTTCTCAACTTCACACCTTCCATCTATATTCCAACACCCAGTCTCCTCGTAATGAATTGCTGACCCTAAGCTGCTTTGTCGTGGGGTTGTGACTGCAAATTTCACCACCGGCGGAAAGTTCGGGACCGTCAACAAATTAACGACAGCAGAATTTAAACATAACTATCTCCGCAACCACTGGGGCTATGAATGTCAAAACAATTTTAAACAATTTACGATTTATCTGTGAGTGCTACACTGCCTTTATTTTCCCCCTTTGTCATCTAGTGCTATTTTATATGAATTTTTAATTAATTCAAACATAAATAGGTTTTGACTCACGTGACTTACACACCTAAAATCACTGCCTAATTACTCATCCAGTCCTGCCACACATTGCACAGCCTTTATTTTCCTCATTTTCATCTTTTGGTATTTTATATTAATTTTTTAATATTTCAAAGTTCAATAGCTTTTTAGTCATGTGACCTACACACTTCAAAACATTGCCTAATTGCTCATCCAGTCCTGCCACATGTTGCACAGCCTTTATTTTCTCCATTTTCATCTCCTCTTTTTTATATAAATTATTTCACATTTTAATAGCTTTTTAATCATGTGACATACACACCATAATTCACAACCTATTTGCTCATCCAGTCCTGCTACATGTTTTACATTGCACATGAGTTTCAGGTTTCCCTTGCCTGGATGCAGCATGTCTCTCCAACCCTGCTTTGGCATCACCATGCACTGGCGGAGCCGTATAGGTTGGATGTGACGCCAGCTCTTTGGCAGCGGAAGGCGGGGACCCTGGTGGTCTGATTCTAGCTTTAGGGACCTGCAATGTCACCTTTGTGGTGGAGAAGGAAACTGAGTTGGTAGACGAGGTTGTGGGATGCCGGCTAGATGTCGTTGGACTGACCTCAATGCATGGCTTGGGCTCTGGAACCAGTACCCTCAAGAAGGCCTGGATGTTCTTTCACTCTGAAGCTGCTTGTGGTGAGAGGTGCTGAGCATGTGTGGGTATACATCCCCACCCCCCATCCCAGCCACTTCACACTTAGTTGCAAGTAACTGCAGCAATAGCTGAAGATCACGATCACATGAAGCCAACATAACCGCTCCATCTGCAGCCCAATCTTCAGGCCACCCAGTCAGCATGTGTGGGTAGACATTGCTATTGCTGCAGTTACTTGTGACTAAGTATGAAGTGGCTGGAGACATACGTCCAATTCCCCATTAAAACATTTACTGAAAAAAACAAACAAACCAGTTCTGGAAAACCCATAAGGAGAAAACTGTGGGACTAAACAAGGCCATAAGAGGCCATAACAGCTTTCCTCCCGACATACAATTTGAAGACCTGGAGACGGTATGTGAAAAACGAACCAAAACAGGCAGGGTTCTTACCGCGGGGAGACACCTAATCATTTCCACCACATGAACCCACTGTGATCACTCACACAGCACTCCACACTGCAACTCACACTGGACAGCAAACAAACTATTCACCTGACCCCCCGTTTCTTAGGTCTACCACACTGCATGCACAAGGTGAGGATCCTCCGTCTACTCCCTGCAGTTTGCTCCACTGCCTATAACAAAGAAAAGAAAATGACCAGGGCTCCTTCCAATCCAAGTTAAATCCAGTCCCATGGCGTAGGTCAAAGTGGACCATTGATGCAGATGAACTGGTTCTGGCAAAACAGCCGTCTGGCACTTAATCTGCAATGCGGGGAACATGGTCAACAGTGTTGGCCTCAACTGTCAAAAATACCAGAGCGACTAACCCTCCCTCATTTCCAGTTTAGGTTACCTTGGTCTCTCTCAAGCCCTGATTAAAAAGGAGAGCGCAGGATGCTAGGGGCCTCCATGATAAGCTAAAAAGAAAAGCTTTATTGCAAGAACAAAATCCACAATATGTACTCCTCCTAGAAACCCACTCAAATACGGCAGATGAGAAATTCTGGTCCACACAATGGGGAGATAAGATCATATTTGCACATGGCACAACCCGTTCTGCAGGGGTAGCAATCTTTTTAATAATTGCTGTGGGAATTTGGCAACATTTAAAACTGGGGAACTGGATTGTCTGCGTACTTAACTTTGAAAGCTCACTACTAATTCTTGGAAATATATATGGGTATTGTAACTTGGCACAAAATAGAAATCTTCTCATAAACATTGAAGCTACTATATTAGAACTTAGAAACAGATACTCACTGTTATAATAGGAGGAGACTGGAACCTGGTCTTAGATGAGTGGACGGACAGATCCCCGAGCAGATTTACAAGTCCCCAACCTAATACAATAATGATAAATTTATTGAACACATTAAATCTACATGATCCATGGAGAGAGAAATACCCAAACCATAAAAAATTCACCTGGTTTAAACCTGACGCCTCATCCAGATCCAGACTGGATTATTGGCTAGTAACTAACACAGTGTTGAATCACACCTCAGATTGTGAAATAATACCACTTCCAGACCATTGCTGTATCAGCTTATCTGTAACACCTGCAACACAGAACATCAGAAAAAAAGGATATTGGAAACTTAATGCAAACCTATTAAAAAATGAGGAATACTGTAAAGGCATTAAAGACCTAATCCAAGATATTCTACAAGATAACAGCATATCCTCATACACTCAGAAATGGGAATTCTCAAAATATAAAATTCATCAGTACTCTATTCATTATAGTAAACACATTAAGAAAACTAATGAACTGGATGAAGAAAACAGTTAGAAAAATATACGCTACTACCACTAAAAGAGTTCTAACAGAGAATGACCAGACCGAACTCTCCTCATTACAGTCTAAACTTGATAACATTTATGAAAGAAAAGCCAAAGGAGCGTACATTAGGTCCAGAGCTAAACGGATAGAGGAAGGGGAGAAAAATTCAGCATATTTTTGTAGACTTGAGAAAAAAAGACAAGAAAGAAACTCGATCCACATTCTTACAGTTCATGATGCAGACTGCACTGATCCCAAGTTAATCGCTAAAGAAATATCATCATTTTACCAAAATCTATACAGCTCATCATTTTCATTAACCGACTGAGATTTCTTTCTCCAAAAAAATCAAAGATCTGATTCCTCAAATCAATAACGACTTCAAGGATGAATGTGATGCAGACCGTACCAGAGAAGAATTAGACAAAGCAGTCATGCAGATAAAATTAGATAAATCTCCAGGAACTGATGCTCTGACGGCCAACTTTTATAGACATTTCTGGGACTTGCTTAGAGATTTTCTTTTCCAAGTATTTAAGGAAGTTATATCAAATCTGTCTTTGCCAACTAGCATGAAACAAGGCATAATTACTCTCATCCCAAAGCCCGGAAAAAATAACAAGACTTTAGACAACTACCACCCAATTTCTTTATTAACAACGATTACAAATTACTAACTTATATTTATACAAACAGATTAAAAAAAGGACTAGACCAAATAATCAGCGAAACACAAACCGGATTTATGAAAAACAGATCTATACACAGCAACATAAGATTGGTGCAAGATCTACTCGAATACAATGACCATATAGAGGACAAAGGATTTATTTTATTCCTCGATTTCTATAAGGCCTTTGATTCACTAGAACATCAATTTTTATTTAAAACACTACACATGTATGGATTTGGGTCTAAATTCTGTGACATAATTGAATCCTTCTATCAAGACACATCAAGTTCAGTTCTACTTTCCAAAGGAATGTCTCCCCGCTTCACCATTAATAGAGGAGTGAAACAAGGTTGTAATCTCTCACCCTTCTTAGTTACTATGGCAGCAGAAATGTTAGCTATCTGTTATAAAACCATTAACCAATTAAACTTTAATTTTATCTGGAAAAACCGGGTCCGTTACATGAAAAAGTCTCAAATAGTTAAAGACTACGAAGAGGGGGGTATAAAAGCCATTGACTTGGAATGTTTAAATGCTGTCCTGAAACTAAAATGGCTAAAATCCTTTCTGCTAAACAAAAATAGCATCTGGTACTGTCTCCCCAAGGGTTTATTTAAAAAACTAGGTGGTATAGAATTTATTCTCAAGTGTGACTTTAAAATTGAAAAACTACCTCTCAAATTGTCATCATTCCATAAACAGGTTCTCCTCTGCTGGAAACTCATGTACACACGCATGTTTACTCCACAGCAAACCCCCATCTGGAACATCAGATACGTGCTGTCAGCAGGCAAATCGCTCTATAGAACAATGGATGGAAAAAACATATCTGGTCAGTAGATCATCTCCTAGAGGAACAAGATCACTGGCTATCCTACGAAAACTTCTCTCTAAAATATAATATCACCTGCTCACAACTTCAGTTCACTAGAGTGATCAGAGCGATCCCGAAAGCAGTAAAATTATTAGTTCAGAACATAGACATCCGATCATGTATGATAGATCTACCCAAACTTTATGTCAATGGTCGCGATTTCCTATCAGACAGAAACTTAAACAAGATAATACGCAAACACCTCTCCAACATATTATTCCCAGCTCAATCAAACAGGAATTCTATAAAGCAGCTTTTCTGTAAACCAGAACTGAAAAAATGGAGAACTAACTACATAACTTTTCCCATAAACCCAAAAGCAAAAGAAGTCCACTTTAAAATATGAAGCAATATTTATCCATCCAATGAGCTGTTAGCAAGGAGATTTGGTATTGACCATAACAATTGCAGCTTCTGTGACAATGACATGGAAACCACTGATCACCTTTTCTTCGCATGAATGCCTCTAGATTCTGGGAAGATCGACAGAATTGGACAAGTACTAAATTCCAACTATCGGCTCCCCTCACCAGGAACAAGATTGTGTTTGGTGTTGATATGAAAAATACAAAATGTGACTTTGTAATGAACAACTTATTGCTGCTTGCTTTATAAATTTTATAAATTTTTATAAACTTTATAAATAATAACACACACTTAACGTTAGATTTACAACTGAGCCAAGAATGCTACTCTCGTGTCTTCCCCCCCCCCACTACAGAACGTCTGGGGAATAGTTTGCAAACAAGCTTACTCACAATTTCAGCTGCTTTGATTCATTATCAACAAAGTGCTTTTACTTATTTATTTACTTATTTATTTATGTTTTTTTTAAAAAAAAAACAACAACAAAAACAATTCTAAGCTATTTAAAGGCAGAAGTAAACAGGAAAATATGAATAAAAATGGATGACAGAAAATAGAAAAAAAATGGAATAAAATAGTGAAAAGAATGAGAAAATAAGATTTACCTTCTTTGAACAGCGTCTTTGAGCCGACTCGCCCAAATCTCCGGTTTTGGTTTTGAAGGTTTCCCAAAACACCTGAGGAAGAAGTGGGAAGAGTCCTTCCGGAAGGAAGGCTTCACTGCCACAGATTCATCTGTACCTATCAGCATCCATAAATATATTCTTCAAGTCATGTCTAGAAATTCCATTTCTTTTGATTTACTGAATGAGGATCACACCTGGGTGCCCCCCCCAAGCAGAGGTTTCACGCATCACCAGGGGCCCCAGACCTCAACTGGGAACCACTGCTGTGCACTACATGCACTATTTACACTACATGCACTATATACACTACATGCACTATTTACACTACATGCACTATTTACACTACATGCACTATATATACTACATGCACTATTTACACTACATGCACTATATACACTACATGCACTATATACACTACATCCACTATATACACTACATGCACTATATACACTACATGCACTATTTACACTACATGCACTATATATACTACATGCACTATTTACACTACATGCACTATTTACACTACATGCACTATATACACTACATGCACTATATATACTACATGCACTATATACACTACATGCACTATTTACACTACATGCACTATATATACTACATGCACTATTTACACTACATGCACTATTTACACTACATGCACTATATACACTACATGCACTATTTACACTACATGCACTATATACACTACATGCACTATATACACTACATGCACTATTTACACTACATGCACTATTTACACTACATGCACTATATATACTACATGCACTATATATACTACATGCACTATATACACTACATGCACTATTTACACTACATGCACTATATACACTACATGCACTATATATACTACATGCACTATTTACACTACATGCACTATATATACTACATGCACTATATACACTACATGCACTATTTACACTACATGCACTATATACACTACATGCACTATTTACACTACATGCACTATTTACACTACATGCACTATTTACAATACATGCACTATATACACTACATGCACTATTTACACTACATGCACTATATACACTACATGCACTATTTACACTACATGCACTATTTACACTACATGCACTATATACACTACATGCACTATTTACACTACATGCACTATTTACACTACATGCACTATATACACTACATGCACTATTTACACTACATGCACTATTTACACTACATGCACTATATACACTACATGCACTATTTACACTACATGCACTATATACACTACATGCACTATTTACACTACATGCACTATATACACTACATCCACTATATACACTACATGCACTATTTACACTACCTGCACTATTTACACTACATGCACTATATACACTACATGCACTATTTACACTACATGCACTATATACACTACATGCACTATTTACACTACATGCACTATATACACTACATGCACTATTTACACTACATGCACTATATACACTACATGCACTATTTACACTACATGCACTATATACACTACATGCACTATATACACTACATGCACTATATACACTACATGCACTATTTACACTACATGCACTATATACACTACATGCACTATTTACACTACATGCACTATATACACTACATGCACTATTTACACTACCTGCACTATTTACACTACATGCACTATATACACTACATGCACTATTTACACTACATGCACTATTTACACTACATGCACTATATACACTACATGCACTATTTACACTACATGCACTATATACACTACATGCACTATATACACTACATGCACTATTTACACTACATGCACTATTTACACTACATGCACTATATACACTACATGCAGTATTTACACTACATGCACTATATATACTACATGCACTATTTACACTACATGCACTATTTACACTACATGCACTATATACACTACATGCACTATTTACACTACATGCACTATTTACACTACATGCACTATTTACAATACATGCACTATATACACTACATGCACTATTTACACTACATGCACTATATACACTACATGCACTATTTACACTACATGCACTATATACACTACATGCACTATTTACACTACATGCACTATATACACTACATGCACTATTTACACTACATGCACTATTTACACTACATGCACTATATACACTACATGCACTATTTACACTACATGCACTATTTACACTACATGCACTATATACACTACATGCACTATTTACACTACATGCACTATTTACACTACATGCACTATATACACTACATGCACTATATACACTACATGCACTATTTACACTACATGCACTATATACACTACATCCACTATATACACTACATGCACTATTTACACTACCTGCACTATTTACACTACATGCACTATATACACTACATGCACTATATACACTACATCCACTATATACACTACATGCACTATATACACTACCTGCACTATTTTCACTACATGCACTATTTACACTACATGCACTATATACACTACATGCACTATTTACACTACCTGCACTATATACACTACATGCACTATTTACACTACATGCACTATATATACTACATGCACTATATACACTACATGCACTATTTACACTACATGCACTATATACACTACATGCACTATTTACAATACATGCACTATATACACTACATGCACTATTTACACTACATGCACTATTTACACTACATGCACTATATACACTACATGCACTATTTACAATACATGCACTATATACACTACATGCACTATTTACACTACATGCACTATTTACACTACATGCACTATTTACACTACATGCACCATATACACTACATGCACTATATACACTACATGCACTATATACACTACATGCACTATATACACTACATGCACTATTTACACTACATGCACTATTTACACTACATGCACTATTTACAATACATGCACTATATACACTACATGCACCATATACACTACATGCACTATATACACTACATGCACTATATACACTACATGCACTATTTACAATACATGCACTATATACACTACATGCACTATATACACTACATGCACTATATACACTACATGCACTATTTACACTACATGCACTATTTACCCTACATGCACTATTCACACTACATGCACTATATACACTACATGCACTATTTACACTACATGCACTATTTACACTACATGCACTATATAGACTACATGCACTATTTACACTACATGCACTATATACACTACATGCACTATATACACTACATGCACTATTTTCACTACATGCACTATTTACACTACATGCACTATATACACTACATGCACTATATACACTACATGCACTATTTACACTACATTCACTATATACACTACATGCACTATATACACTACATGCACTATTTTCACTACATGCACTATTTACACTACATGCACTATATACACTACATGCACTATTTTCACTACATGCACTATATATACTACATGCACTATATACACTACATGCACTATATACACTACATGCACTATTTTCACTACATGCACTATATACACTACATGCACTATATACACTACATGCACTATTTACACTACATGCACTATTTACACTACATTCACTATATACACTACATGCACTATATACACTACATGCACTATTTACACTACATGCACTATATACACTACATGCACTATTTACACTACATGCACTATATATACTACATGCACTATATACACTACATGCACTATTTACATTACATGCACTATTTACACTACATGCACTATATACACTACATGCACTATTTTCACTACATGCACTATATATACTACATGCACTATATACACTACATGCACTATTTTCACTACATGCACTATTTACACTACATGCACTATATACATTACATGCACTATTTACACTACATGCACTATATACACTACATGCACTATATACACTACATGCACTATTTACACTACATGCACTATTTACACTACATGCACTATATATACTACATGCACTATATACACTACATGCACTATATACACTACATGCACTATTTACACTACATGCACTATATACACTACATGCACTATTTACACTACATGCACTATTTACACTACATGCACTATATACACTACATGCACTATATACACTACATGCACTATATACACTACATGCACTATTTACACTACATGTACTATATACACTACATGCACTATTTACACTACATGCACTATATACACTACATGCACTATTTACAATAAATGCACTATTTACACTACATGCACTATATAAACTACATGCACTATTTACACTACATGCACTATATACACTACATGCACTATTTACACTACATGCACTATTTACACTACATGCACTATATACACTTCATGCACTATATATACTACATGCACTATATACACTACATGCACTATTCACACTACATGCACTATATATACTACATGCACTATATACACTACATGCACTATTTACACTACATGCACTATTTACACTACATGCACTATTTACACTACATGCACTATTTACACTGCATGCACTATATACACTACATGCACTATTTACAATAAATGCACTATTTACACTACATGCACTATATACACTACATGCACTATTTACACTACATGCACTATTTACACTACATGCACTATATACACTACATGCACTATATACACTACACGCACTATTTACACTACATGCACTATTTACACTACATGCACTATATACACTACATGCACTATTTACACTACATGCACTATTTACACTACATGCACTATTTACAATACATGCACTATATACACTACATGCACCATATACACTACATGCACTATATACACTACATGCACTATTTACAATACATGCACTATATACACTACATGCACCATATACACTACATGCACTATATACACTACATGCACTATTTACACTACATGCACTATTTACACTACATGCACTATTTACACTACATGCACTATATACACTACATGCACTATTTACACTGCATGCACTATATACACTACATGCACTATTTACACTACATGCACTATTTACAATACATGCACTATATACACTACATGCACCATATACACTACATGCACTATATACACTACATGCACTATTTACACTACATGCACTATTTACACTACATGCACTATTTACACTACATGCACTATATACACTACATGCACCATATACACTACATGCACTATATACACTACATGCACTATATACACTACATGCACTATTTACACTACATGCACTATTTACACTACATGCACTATATACACTACATGCACTATATACACTACATGCACTATTTACACTGCATGCACTATATACACTACATGCACTATATACACTACATGCACTATTTACAATACATGCACTATATACACTACATGCACCATATACACTACATGCACTATATACACTACATGCACTATTTACACTACATGCACTATTTACACTACATGCACTATATACACTACATGCACTATATACACTACATGCACTATATACACTACATGCACTATATACACTGCATGCACTATATACACTACATGCACTATTTACACTACATGCACTATTTATACTACATGCACTATATACACTACATGCACTATATACACTACATCCACTATATACACTACATGCACTATTTACACTACATGCACTATTTACACTACATGCACTATATACACTACATGCACTATTCACACTACATGCACTATTTACACTACATGCACTATATACACTACATGCACTATTTACACTACATGCACTATTTACACTACATGCACTATATACACTACATGCACTATATACACTACATGCACTATTTACACTACATGTACTATATACACTACATGCACTATTTACACTACATGCACTATATACACTACATGCACTATTTACAATAAATGCACTATTTACACTACATGCACTATATAAACTACATGCACTATTTACACTACATGCACTATATACACTACATGCACTATTTACACTACATGCACTATTTACACTACATGCACTATATACACTACATGCACTATATATACTACATGCACTATATACACTACATGCACTATTCACACTACATGCACTATATATACTACATGCACTATATACACTACATGCACTATTTACACTACATGCACTATATACACTACATGCACTATTTACACTACATGCACTATTTACACTGCATGCACTATATACACTACATGCACTATTTACAATAAATGCACTATTTACACTACATGCACTATATACACTACATGCACTATATACACTACATGCACTATTTACAATACATGCACTATATACACTACATGCACTATATACACTACATGCACTATTTACACTACATGCACTATTTACACTACATGCACTATTTACAATACATGCACTATATACACTACATGCACTATATACACTACATGCACTATATACACTGCATGCACTATATACACTACATGCACTATTTACACTACATGCACTATTTATACTACATGCACTATTTACACTACATCCACTATATACACTACATGCACTATTTACACTACATGCACTATTTACACTACATGCACTATATATACTACATGCACTATTCACACTACATGCACTATTTACACTACGTGCACTATTTACACTACATGCACTATTTACACTACATGCACTATTTACACTACATTCACTATATACACTACATGCACTATATACACTACATGCACTATTTACAATAAATGCACTATTTACACTACATGCACTATATACACTGCATGCACTATATACACTACATGCACTATTTACACTACATGCACTATTTATACTACATGCACTATTTACACTACATCCACTATATACACTACATGCACTATTTACACTACATGCACTATTTACACTACATGCACTATATATACTACATGCACTATTCACACTACATGCACTATTTACACTACGTGCACTATTTACACTACATGCACTATTTACACTACATGCACTATTTACACTACATTCACTATATACACTACATGCACTATATACACTACATGCACTATTTACAATAAATGCACTATTTACACTACATGCACTATATACACTACATGCACTATTTACAATACATGCACTATATACACTACATGCACTATTTACACTACATGCACTATTTACACTACATGCACTATATACACTACATGCACTATTTACACTACATGCACTATTTACACTACATGCACTATATACACTACATGCACTATATACACTACATGCACTATATACACTACATGCACTATATACACTACATGCACTATTTACACTACATGCACTATATACACTACATGCACTATTTTCACTACATGCACTATATACACTACATGCACTATTTTCACTACATGCACTATATACACTACATGCACTACAAACACTACATGCACTATATACACTACATGCACCATATACACTACATGCACTATTTACAATACATGCACTATATACACTACATGCACTATATACACTACATGCACTATTTACACTACATGCACTATATACACTACATGCACCATATACACTACATGCACTATTTACACTACATGCACTATATACACTACATGCACTATATAAACTACATGCACTACAAACACTACATGCACTATATACACTACATGCACCATATACAGTACATGCACTACAAACACTACATGTAGGAACAAGTGATAGAAAATGTTCTGTTTTGTTGGTCAGAACTGTCTTGTATTCAGTGTGTTTCAGGTCCCAGATGCTTCTAATTGGTGTTGTATTACACAACACTAGGTTTATGCAGTGGTGTGAAGGATGGTATGTAAGTTCATGATGTACATGATGTTCTCTTGTTTGAATGATTTTCGATCTGCAGTTTTGTTTCTGTCGGAATTGTCTTGTATTCAGTGTGTTTTAGGTCCTAGGTACTTCTTATTGTCTTACACATCATGTAGGTGTCAAAATGGTATGTATTGCATGTGTTCTTCTTCTCAAGTTCTCACAGTTCTGCAATTACATGTTCATTTTTGTGTATTTGCCAAGTGTCCTACAAGTATACTGTATAGGTTAAAGAGGAAACTGATACTATTCCTAAAAACATGGATGCAAACTAATTATCTATTGGCCCTGGTAGCAGTTCACCATTTTCATTTTCTGATTTCCCACCCCTGTGACAGGCACTCAAGAATTGGTTGTTGCTCATCACCAACGGATGTGATGAAAAATTCACTTTTCTGCTTTGAATAAACAAAATTATCTGATGCTTTTCAGGGTGTTTTGTTTTCCCATAACCAGAGTAATGACACTTTTTTTTTTTGGTACTCGTCAGTCATCGGATTAACATTGACACATTAATGCTGATGATTCCTGAACTGCTCCAAGTTCAGCGGTATGTCCTGACATACAGGTTCGGCCAGGGTCACTTGGAGCTCCTATTTAATTCAATCAGAGCGTCAGGTAGTGTTGATGTTCTTTTAATTAGAAATTAGAAAAAATTCTGAAAATATATTTAATGAACATCTTTATATATGTCTTGTGAGAATTAGATGTGTTGTGTGCTTGTTTTCCATACAAGGTGGCTGGAATAACAATCCATCTGCATGCCAGTTCCCTGTCTGCTGAAGAGATGTCTTCTGCTGAAACTGCCAAAGAGCACGCATCTCTATTTGCCAACATTTCAGCTATTGTGTGTGACCACAGCTATCTTCCCACTCTGTTTGGTGGTCTGGTCTGCAGGATCTGTAGTCCGGCAGATTCTGCGAAAGCTGTGCTGTGATGTGTGGCGTGCAAGCTTAGTTGGAGATGCTGCAGCAGCATCATTTGACAAGAGCTACCACCTTCTAGCACTCCAGTGATTCCATCTCTAGGCACAGTGAAGGTGCTGAGAGCGGCTGAGAGAGTGATTCGCCAGGCTTCAACAAAGCAAGCTCCAAAGGTGTCGACAGGTACACACATCATCCGCGAGGAGATGGAACAGAAGATGTTTTTCTGCTTGGGACACACATTGAGGAGACACAATTTGGCGTTGACATCCATCATTACAACTTGTTGTCATTGGTTGTGTCTGTGTTTTTGAAGCTAAGGCTGCACCACATTGCCAAACTCACCTGCCTTGACCTGCAGAAAGGCAGCAGAAGAAGAAAGCTCAGCAAAGCCGTCCTCCTTCAGGGTTTTTAGCTCATGTAAAGGATCCATGAGCATGTGTATGTGTATATATATATATATATATATATATATATATACACATATATATATATATATATATATATATATATATATATATATATATATATATATATATATATGGGACTGATTGAGAGTATCAATATATTTAATATATTTATAGAGTATCAATATAGTTCATAGTTATAAAGTATCAATATAATCTATATTTATAGAGCATCAATATAATTAATTTATAAATAGAAATAATATCAATATAATTCAGAAAGAGAGAGAGAATGAGAACAATCATAAATGACTAGTCTGGATAACAAGAACATGACAAATCATGAACCATATTTACACATGTACAAAGTTGCTCATGGATCCTTTACATGAGCTAAAAACCCTGAAGGAGGACGGCTTTGCTGAGCTTTCTTCTTCTGCTGCCTTTCTGCAGGTCAAGGCAGGTGAGTTTGGCAATGTGGTGCAGCCTTAGCTTCAAAAACACAGACACAACCAATGACAACAAGTTGTAATGATGGATGTCAACGCCAAATTGTGTCTCCTCAATGTGTGTCCCAAGCAGAAAAACATCTTCTGTTCCATCTCCTCGCGGATGATGTGTGTACCTGTCGACACCTTTGGAGCTTGCTTTGTTGAAGCCTGGCGAATCACTCTCTCAGCCGCTCTCAGCACCTTCACTGTGCCTAGAGATGGAATCACTGGAGTGCTAGAAGGTGGTAGCTCTTGTCAAATGATGCTGCTGCAGCATCTCCAACTATACATGTATATATATGTGTGTGTGTGTGTGTATTAGTGTTAATTTAGGTTTATTTTATTTCTCATTCATTCTTTGTTAAATGTAATGTCTTCTCCCCACTTGTTGTCTCATGATTGTCCTTTGTGCAGTACATTAAATCCTCCAGCGCTCTGCTTCGTTACTCATATATGAAGCTACGCTTTTTTCTACTTCTACTTTTTAATCCTGTGTTGCCTCTACTGGGTTCTTGGTGTGCAGGAATAATTCTAATAATAATATCATAATAATTCTAACAATTCACTTGCATTCAGGAGATTATTCACTGTGTTAATATTATTTATCAACCAATTATGTAGAAAAGTGTTTTTTTAGTGTGTAATATATACGGGTTGTTCCACAAAAGAGTTTTGTGGGGAAACTGCGGAGGATGGGGGAGGAGAGGTGGGGGGAGGAGGGGTGGGGGAGGAGGGATGGGGGGGGGAGGGGTGGGGGCGTCCGCGTTGTTTTCTTTCCGTTGTTTCTTACTGTTGCCGTATCTCCAGCGGTTCTGTTGGGTCTGCTAAAGACGTGGGACCTGGTTTGTTAGAAAACTTGGGGTCTCGGCTCTAAAACGTCAGACCCCGGACCGGGGGAACCGTTCATGCGGGTGTCGTTCAGTCCGAGTGTGCGTGAAGCAAAAAGAGCAGCGATGAAAGAGACGCAGCGGTTCAACACCTCTATTTCCCTCCAGTTGTAAACATTTGTTCATAAATAGAAAATGATAGAAAGAAAATAAGCTGCTGCTGATTTATCTGCGTGTGTGTGGACCGCTTCCATACTCTGTGTGTGCATGCGTGCAGCGATGCGTGTCTGTTAGAACATACACTTATTACAGTCGCAGGACTAATGTGGGATAAAAACTTCTTGTTTGTCTTTATTAGTCTGTCATGTGATTGTGATGGAAACCCAGCAGCTCTTCAGATGAAGAAGGAGCAGCTCCTTCCAGAGGAAGACTACATTCCTGCCCTTCAGACCACCAGGACCCCTGCTCATCATAACAGCTACATATTCTGCTCTCCTGCTTTTTACTTTACTTTTACAAACACTCTTTATCAGACAATAGTTCTAATCTAATGTAAATATGTAAATTCTATTGTGTTATGGTGTTTTTATTATTACATTTGTTTACATTACATAACATGGCATTTTATTGTTTACATATATAAAAATGATGACCGTAAAACTTATTCTGACTCTTTTATTATAATGCACCGTAGAAGAAATAAGCTTTTAGTGTGTTTATGCATCACCTGGTGAATTTCAATAATACTGATAGTAAATATGAATATACAACAAGATTCCTCTTGATGCCACCTTTCATTAGAGTCTCATTGATGACTGTATGTTGAAGTGTTCTGGAGTTATAGCTTATTGAAGTTGGAATATCCAAAGTGGCCATTTGGAGTCTCCATATGGACAGAGCCTCTGGGATGTTTTTGACAACAAGGTTGTAGAACTCATCCGAGGACACAGTGCGATGTGAAACTACGTTAGAGATAGAGCTGTTGAAGTCCAGCGCTATCTCTCAGTTCCATATCTGCCAAGAGGAGATGACCCTCTAAACTACTGGACTCAGCATGTCACAATTTTTCCTCATCTATTTCAGTTGGCCAAGACACATTTTTCCATACCAGCCCCATCAGTCCCCTGTGAAAGAATATTCTCCAAAGCAGAAGAGATTTTGAGTGAAAACCGTCTCAGCCCGAGCACTGTGGAGCAGATTGTCTTTCTTAATAAAAATTCCAAAATGTACACAAGCATCCCTTACAAATAGAAAATTGTATACACAAGCACCACATACAAATACTGACTGGTTAAAATGAAACATCCTTTCATACTGACATCACTTTAGACTAACTGAAGAAGTTAGATCAAACAAAACAACTCAGGACACATGAAAAGATTCCAGTTTATTCACTAGATGTCACTGAGGTAATGCCTTCCGAATGTTCCAAAAGATCGATTCTTTTATTGGAACATTCGGTCCAAACGATTTGATCCATTTGATTCCATTTTTGCCATCTCTAGACTTTATTGTTCATCGTGAACAACTTTGTTTCATTTGAGGTATCTTAACAACAAAAATTTAAGCTCTTTGATGAAACGGTAAGCAGCACTCGGTGTGCAACAACTGACATACCATCATGGGGCACAATGCTTACAATTGGATTTAAACCCTGGCTATGTAAACCAATGCGTACCTGTGTACTGGTGCAGAACATGGACCAGTTACACCAGTTAGCCTCTGGAGGACGGTGTGTAGCCTCAGTTGGACGGTGTGTAACCTCTGGAGGACGGTGTGTAACCTCTGGAGGACGGTGTGTAGCCTGTGGAGGACGGTGTGTAACCTCTGGAGGACGGTGTGTAGCCTCTGGAGGACGGTGTGTAACCTCTGGAGGACGGTGTGTAACCTCTGGAGGACGGTGTGTAGCCTCTGGAGGACGGTGTGTAACCTCAGTTGGACGGTGTGTAACCTCTGGAGGACGGTGTGTAACCTCTGGAGGACGGTGTGTAACCTCTGGAGGACGGTGTGTAACCTCTGGAGGACGGTGTGTAACCTCTGGAGGACGGTGTGTAACCTCAGTTGGACGGTGTGTAACCTCTGGAGGACGGTGTGTAACCTCTGGAGGACGGTGTGTAACCTCAGTTGGACGGTGTGTAACCTCTGGAGGACGGTGTGTAACCTCTGGAGGACGGTGTGTAACCTCTGGAGGACGGTGTGTAACCTCTGGAGGACGGTGTGTAACCTCAGTTGGACGGTGTGTAACCTCTGGAGGACGGTGTGTAACCTCAGTTGGACGGTGTGTAACCTCTGGAGGACGGTGTGTAACCTCAGTTGGACGGTGTGTAACCTCTGGAGGACGGTGTGTAACCTCTGGAGGACGGTGTGTAGCCTCTGGAGGACGGTGTGTAACCTCTGGAGGACGGTGTGTAGCCTCTGGAGGACGGTGTGTAACCTCAGTTGGACGGTGTGTAACCTCTGGAGGACGGTGTGTAGCCTCTGGAGGACGGTGTGTAACCTCTGGAGGACGGTGTGTAACCTCTGGAGGACGGTGTGTAGCCTCTGGAGGACGGTGTGTAACCTCTGGAGGACGGTGTGTAACCTCTGGAGGACGGTGTGTAGCCTCTGGAGGACGGTGTGTAGCCTCTGGAGGACGGTGTGTAACCTCTGGAGGACGGTGTGTAGCCTCTGGAGGACGGTGTGTAGCCTCTGGAGGACGGTGTGTAACCTCTGGAGGACGGTGTGTAACCTCAGTTGGACGGTGTGTAACCTCTGGAGGACGGTGTGTAACCTCTGGAGGACGGTGTGTAACCTCTGGAGGACGGTGTGTAACCTCAGTTGGACGGTGTGTAACCTCTGGAGGACGGTGTGTAACCTCTGGAGGACGGTGTGTAGCCTCTGGAGGACGGTGTGTAACCTCTGGAGGACGGTGTGTAGCCTCTGGAGGACGGTGTGTAACCTCAGTTGGACGGTGTGTAACGTCTGGAGGACGGTGTGTAACCTCAGTTGGACGGTGTGTAACCTCTGGAGGACGGTGTGTAACCTCAGTTGGACGGTGTGTAACCTCTGGAGGACGGTGTGTAACCTCAGTTGGACGGTGTGTAACCTCTGGAGGACGGTGTGTAACCTCTGGAGGACGGTGTGTAACCTCTGGAGGACGGTGTGTAACCTCAGTTGGACGGTGTGTAACCTCAGTTGGACGGTGTGTAGCCTCTGGAGGACGGTGTGTAACCTCTGGAGGACGGTGTGTAGCCTCTGGAGGACGGTGTGTAGCCTCTGGAGGACGGTGTGTAACCTCAGTTGGACGGTGTGTAACCTCTGGAGGACGGTGTGTAACCTCTGGAGGACGGTGTGTAACCTCAGTTGGACGGTGTGTAACCTCTGGAGGACGGTGTGTAACCTCAGTTGGACGGTGTGTAACCTCTGGAGGACGGTGTGTAACCTCTGGAGGACGGTGTGTAGCCTCTGGAGGACGGTGTGTAACCTCTGGAGGACGGTGTGTAGCCTCTGGAGGACGGTGTGTACCCTCTGGAGGACGGTGTGTAACCTCTGGAGGATGGTGTGTAACCTCTGGAGGACGGTGTGTAACCTCTGGAGGACGGTGTGTAGCCTCTGGAGGACGGTGTGTAACCTCTGGAGGATGGTGTGTAGCCTCTGGAGGACGATGTGTAACCTCTGGAGGACGATGTGTAACCTCTGGAGGACGGTGTGTAACCTCTGGAGGACGGTGTGTAGCCTCTGGAGGACGATGTGTAACCTCTGGAGGACGGTGTGTAACCTCTGGAGGACGGTGTGTAGCCTCTGGAGGACGGTGTGTAACCTCAGTTGGACGGTGTGTAACCTCTGGAGGACGGTGTGTAGCCTCTGGAGGACGGTGTGTAACCTCTGGAGGACGGTGTGTAGCCTCTGGAGGACGGTGTGTAACCTCTGGAGGACGGTGTGTAGCCTCTGGAGGACGGTTTGTAACCTCTGGAGGACGGTTTGTAACCTCTGGAGGACGGTTTGTAACCTCTGGAGGACAGTGTGTAGCCTCTGGAGGACGGTGTGTAGCCTCTGGAGGACGGTGTGTAACCTCTGGAGGACGGTGTGTAACCTCTGGAAGACGGTGTGTAACCTCAGTTGGACGGTGTGTAACCTCAGTTGGACGGTGTGTAACCTCTGGAGGATGGTGTGTAACCTCTGGAGGACGATGTGTAACCTCTGGAGGACGGTGTGTAACCTCTGGAGGACGATGTGTAACCTCTGGAGGACGGTTTGTAACCTCTGGAGGACGGTTTGTAACCTCTGGAGGACGGTGTGTAGCCTCTGGAGGACGGTTTGTAACCTCTGGAGGACAGTGTGTAGCCTCTGGAGGACGGTTTGTAACCTCTGGAGGACGGTGTGTAGCCTCTGGAGGACGGTTTGTAACCTCTGGAGGACGGTTTGTAACCTCTGGAGGACGGTTTGTAACCTCTGGAGGACAGTGTGTAGCCTCTGGAGGACGGTGTGTAGCCTCTGGAGGACGGTGTGTAACCTCTGGAGGACGGTGTGTAACCTCTGGAAGACGGTGTGTAACCTCAGTTGGACGGTGTGTAACCTCAGTTGGACGGTGTGTAACCTCTGGAGGATGGTGTGTAACCTCTGGAGGACGATGTGTAACCTCTGGAGGACGGTGTGTAACCTCTGGAGGACGGTGTGTAACCTCAGTTGGACGGTGTGTAACCTCTGGAGGACGGTGTGTAGCCTCTGGAGGACGGTGTGTAACCTCAGTAGTACGGTGTGTAACCTCTGGAGGACGGTGTGTAACCTCTGGAGGACGGTGTGTAACCTCTGGAGGACGGTGTGTAACATCTGGAGGACGGTGTGTAACCTCAGTAGTACGGTGTGTAACCTCTGGAGGATGGTGTGTAACCTCTGGAGGACGGTGTGAAACATCTGGAGGACGGTGTGTAACCGCAGTTGGACGGTGTGTAGCCTCTGGAGGATGGTGTGTAGCCTCTGGAGGACAGTGTGTAACCTCTGGAGGACGGTGTGTAACCTCTGGAGGACGGTGTGTAACCTCTGGAGGATGGTGTGTAACCTCTGGAGGACGGTGTGTAACATCTGGAGGATGGTGTGTAACCTCAGTAGTACGGTGTGTAACCTCTGGAGGACGGTGTGTAACCTCTGGAGGATGGTGTGTAGCCTCTGGAGGACGGTGTGTAACCTCTGGAGGACGGTGTGTAACCTCTGGAGGACGGTGTGTAACCTCAGTTGGACGGTGTGTAACCTCAGTTGGACGGTGTGTAACCTCTGGAGGATGGTGTGTAACCTCTGGAGGATGGTGTGTAACCTCTGGAGGACGGTGTGTAACCTCTGGAGGACGGTGTGTAGCCTCTGGAGGACGGTGTGTAACCTCTGGAGGACGGTGTGTAACCTCTGGAGGATGGTGTGTAACCTCTGGAGGACGGTGTGTAACCTCTGGAGGACGGTGTGTAACATCTGGAGGACGGTGTGTAACCTCTGGAGGACGGTGTGTAACCGCAGTTGGACGGTGTGTAACCTCTGGAGGATGGTGTGTAGCCTCTGGAGGACGGTGTGTAACCTCTGGAGGACGGTGTGTAACCTCTGGAGGACGGTGTGTAACCTCTGGAGGACGGTGTGTAACATCTGGAGGACGGTGTGTAGCCTCTGGAGGACGGTGTGTAGCCTCTGGAGGACGGTGTGTAACCTCTGGAGGACGGTGTGTAACCTCAGGAGGACGGTGTGTAGCCTCTGGAGGACGGTGTGTAGCCTCTGGAGAACGGTGTGTAACCTCAGTTGGTATGTAACCTCAGTTGGACAGTGTGTAACCTCTGGAGGATGGTGTGTAACCTCTGGAGGACGGTGTGTAACATCTGGAGGACGGTGTGTAACCTCTGGAGGACGGTGTGTAACCGCAGTTGGACGGTGTGTAACCTCTGGAGGATGGTGTGTAGCCTCTGGAGGACGGTGTGTAACCTCTGGAGGACGGTGTGTAACCTCTGGAGGACGGTGTGTAACCTCTGGAGGACGGTGTGTAACCTCTGGAGGATGGTGTGTAACCTCTGGAGGACGGTGTGTAACATCTGGAGGACGGTGTGTAACCTCAGTAGTACGGTGTGTAACCTCTGGAGGATGGTGTGTAACCTCTGGAGGACGGTGTGTAACATCTGGAGGACGGTGTGTAACCGCAGTTGGACGGTGTGTAACCTCTGGAGGATGGTGTGTAGCCTCTGGAGGACGGTGTGTAACCTCTGGAGGACGGTGTGTAACCTCTGGAGGACGGTGTGTAACCTCTGGAGGATGGTGTGTAACCTCTGGAGGACGGTGTGTAACATCTGGAGGATGGTGTGTAACCTCAGTAGTACGGTGTGTAACCTCTGGAGGATGGTGTGTAACCTCTGGAGGACGGTGTGTAACATCTGGAGGACGGTGTGTAACCGCAGTTGGACGGTGTGTAACCTCTGGAGGATGGTGTGTAGCCTCTGGAGGACGGTGTGTAACCTCTGGAGGACGGTGTGTAACCTCTGGAGGACAGTGTGTAACCTCTGGAGGACGGTGTGTAACCTCTGGAGGACGGTGTGTAACCTCTGTTGGACGGTGTGTCACCTCTGGAGGACGGTGTGTAACCTCAGTTGGACGGTGTGTAACCTCAGTTGGACGGTGTGTCACCTCTGGAGGACGGTGTGTAACCTCTGGAGGACGTTGTTTAACCTCTGGAGGACGATGTGTAACCTCTGGAGGACGGTTTGTAACCTCTGGAGGACGTTGTGTAACCTCTGGAGGACGGTGTGTAACCTCAGTTGGACGGTGTGTAACATCTGGAGGATGGTGTGTAACCTCAGTAGTACGGTGTGTAACCTCTGCAGGACGGTGTGTCACCTCTGGAGGACGGTGTGTAACCTCTGGAGGACGGTGTGTAACCTCTGGAGGACATTGTGTAACCTCTGGAGGACGGTGTGTAACCTCAGTTGGACGGTGTGTAACCTCAGTTGGACGGTGTGTAACCTCTGGAGGACGGTGTGTAACCTCTGGAGGACGGTGTGTAACCTCTGGAGGACGGTGTGTAACCTCTGCAGGACGGTGTGTCACCTCTGGAGGACGTTGTGTAACCTCTGGAGGACGGTGTGTAACCTCTGGAGGACATTGTGTAACCTCTGGAGGACGGTGTGTAACCTCAGTTGGACGGTGTGTAACCTCAGTTGGACGGTGTGTAACCTCTGGAGGACGGTGTGTAACCTCTGGAGGACGGTGTGTAACATCTGGAGGATGATGTGTAACCTCTGGAGGACGGTGTGTAACCTCTGGAGGACGGTGTGTAACCTCTGGAGGACGGTGTGTAACCTCTGGAGGATGGTGTGTAGCCTCTGGAGGACGATGTGTAACCTCTGGAGGACGGTGTGTAACCTCTGGAGGACGTTGTGTAGCCTCTGGAGGACGGTGTGTAACCTCTGGAGGACGGTGTGTAACCTCTGGAGGACGGTGTGTAGCCTCTGGAGGACGGTGTGTAAACTCTGGAGGACGGTGTGTAACCTCTGGAGGACGTTGTGTAGCCTCTGGAGGACGGTGTGTAACCTCTGGAGGATGGTGTGTAACCTCTGGAGGATGGTGTGTAACCTCTGGAGGATGGTGTGTAACATCTGGAGGACGGTGTGTAACATCTGGAGGATGGTGTGTAACCTCAGTAGTACGGTGTGTAACCTCTGGAGGATGGTGTGTAACCTCTGGAGGACGGTGTGTAACATCTGGAGGACGGTGTGTAACCGCAGTTGGACGGTGTGTACCCTCTGGAGGATGGTGTGTAACCTCTGGAGGACGGTGTGTAACCTCTGTTGGACGGTGTGTCACCTCTGGAGGACGGTGTGTAACCTCAGTTGGACGGTGTGTAACCTCAGTTGGACGGTGTGTCACCTCTGGAGGACGGTGTGTAACCTCTGGAGGACGTTGTTTAACCTCTGGAGGACGATGTGTAACCTCTGGAGGACGGTTTGTAACCTCTGGAGGACGTTGTGTAACCTCTGGAGGACGGTGTGTAACCTCAGTTGGACGGTGTGTAACATCTGGAGGATGGTGTGTAACCTCAGTAGTACGGTGTGTAACCTCTGCAGGACGGTGTGTCACCTCTGGAGGACGGTGTGTAACCTCTGGAGGACGTTGTGTAACCTCTGGAGGACGGTGTGTAACCTCTGGAGGACATTGTGTAACCTCTGGAGGACGGTGTGTAACCTCAGTTGGACGGTGTGTAACCTCAGTTGGACGGTGTGTAACCTCTGGAGGACGGTGTGTAACCTCTGGAGGACGGTGTGTAACATCTGGAGGATGATGTGTAACCTCTGGAGGACGGTGTGTAACCTCTGGAGGACGGTGTGTAACCTCTGGAGGACGGTGTGTAACCTCTGGAGGATGGTGTGTAGCCTCTGGAGGACGATGTGTAACCTCTGGAGGACGGTGTGTAACCTCTGGAGGACGTTGTGTAGCCTCTGGAGGACGGTGTGTAACCTCTGGAGGACGGTGTGTAACCTCTGGAGGACGGTGTGTAGCCTCTGGAGGACGGTGTGTAAACTCTGGAGGACGGTGTGTAACCTCTGGAGGACGTTGTGTAGCATCTGGAGGACGGTGTGTAGCCTCTGGAGGATGGTGTGTAACCTCTGGAGGACGGTGTGTAACCTCTGGAGGATGGTGTG
Source organism: Telmatherina bonti (assembly GCF_933228915.1). NCBI lineage: Eukaryota > Metazoa > Chordata > Actinopteri > Atheriniformes > Telmatherinidae > Telmatherina > Telmatherina bonti. The sequence continues at coordinate 1,091,297 of NC_136632.1, read as the reverse complement.
TAACCTCTGGAGGACGGTGTGTAACCTCTGGAGGATGGTGTGTAACCTCTGGAGGATGGTGTGTAACCTCTGGAGGACGGTGTGTAACATCTGGAGGACGGTGTGTAGCCTCTGGAGGATGGTGTGTAACCTCTGGAGGACGGTGTGTAACCTCTGGAGGATGGTGTGTAACCTCTGGAGGACGGTGTGTAACCTCTGGAGGATGGAGTGTAACCTCTGGAGGACGGTGTGTAACATCTGGAGGACGGTGTGTAACCACAGTTGTACGGTGTGTAACTTCTGGAGGACGTTGTGTAGCCTCTGGAGGACGGTGTGTAACCTCTGGAGGACGGTGTGTAACCTCTGGAGGACGGTGTGTAACCTGTGGAGGACGGTGTGTAGCCTCTGGAGGACGGTGTGTAAACTCTGGAGGACGGTGTGTAACCTCTGGAGGACGTTGTGTAGCCTCTGGAGGACGGTGTGTAGCCTCTGGAGGATGGTGTGTAACCTCTGGAGGACGGTGTGTAACCTCTGGAGGATGGTGTGTAACCTCTGGAGGACGGTGTGTAACCTCTGGAGGATGGTGTGTAACCTCTGGAGGATGGTGTGTAACCTCTGGAGGACGGTGTGTAACATCTGGAGGACGGTGTGTAGCCTCTGGAGGACGGTGTGTAACCTCAGTTGGACGGTGTGTCACCTCTGGAGGACGGTGTGTAACCTCTGGAGGACGGTGTGTAACCTCTGGAGGACGGTGTGTAACCTCTGTTGGACGGTGTGTAACCTCTGGAGGACGGTGTGTAACCTCTGGAGGACGGTGTGTAACCTCTGGAGGACGGTGTGTAACCTCTGGAGGACGGTGTGTAACCTCTGGAGGATGGTGTGTAACCTCTGGAGGACGGTGTGTAACATCTGGAGGACGGTGTGTAACCTCAGTTGGACGGTGTGTAACCTCAGTTGGACGGTGTGTCACCTCTGGAGGACGGTGTGTAACCTCTGGAGGATGTTGTTTAACCTCTGGAGGACGATGTGTAACCTCTGGAGGACGGTTTGTAACCTCTGGAGGACGTTGTGTAACCTCTGGAGGACGGTGTGTAACATCTGGAGGATGGTGTGTAACCTCAGTAGTACGGTGTGTAACCTCTGGAGGATGGTGTGTAGCCTCTGGAGGACGGTGTGTAACCTCTGGAGGACGGTGTGTAACATCTGGAGGACGGTGTGTAACCTCTGGAGGATGGTGTGTAACCTCTGGAGGACGGTGTGTAACATCTGGAGGATGGTGTGTAACCTCAATAGTACGGTGTGTAACCTCTGGAGGATGGTGTGTAACCTCTGGAGGATGGTGTGTAACCTCTGGAGGACGGTGTGTAACCTCTGGAGGATGGTGTGTAACCTCTGGAGGACGGTGTATAACCTCTGGAGGACGGTGTGTAACCTCAGTTGGACGGTGTGTAACCTCTGGAGGACGGTGTGTAGCCTCTGGAGGACGGTGTGTAACCTCTGGAGGACGGTGTGTAACCTCTGGAGGATGGTGTGTAACCTCTGGAGGACGGTGTGTAACATCGGGAGGACGGTGTGTAACATCTGGAGGACGGTGTGTAACCTCTGGAGGACGGTGTGTAGCCTCTGGAGGACGGTGTGTAGCCTCTGGAGGACGGTGTGTAACCTCAGGAGGACGGTGTGTAGCCTCTGGAGGACGGTGTGTAGCCTCTGGAGGATGGTGTGTAGCCTCTGGAGAACGGTGTGTAACCTCAGTTGGTATGTAACCTCAGTTGGACAGTGTGTAACCTCTGGAGGATGGTGTGTAACCTCTGGAGGACGGTGTGTAACATCTGGAGGACGGTGTGTAACCTCTGGAGGACGGTGTGTAACCGCGGTTGGACGGTGTGTAACCTCTGGAGGATGGTGTGTAGCCTCTGGAGGACGGTGTGTAACCTCTGGAGGACGGTGTGTAACCTCTGGAGGACGGTGTGTAACCTCTGGAGGACGGTGTGTAACCTCTGGAGGATGGTGTGTAACCTCTGGAGGACGGTGTGTAACATCTGGAGGACGGTGTGTAACCTCAGTAGTACGGTGTGTAACCTCTGGAGGATGGTGTGTAACCTCTGGAGGACGGTGTGTAACATCTGGAGGACGGTGTGTAACCGCAGTTGGACGGTGTGTAACCTCTGGAGGATGGTGTGTAGCCTCTGGAGGACGGTGTGTAACCTCTGGAGGACGGTGTGTAACCTCTGGAGGACGGTGTGTAACCTCTGGAGGATGGTGTGTAACCTCTGGAGGACGGTGTGTAACATCTGGAGGATGGTGTGTAACCTCAGTCGTACGGTGTGTAACCTCTGGAGGATGGTGTGTAACCGCAGTTGGACGGTGTGTAACCTCTGGAGGATGGTGTGTAGCCTCTGGAGGACGGTGTGTAACCTCTGGAGGACGGTGTGTAACCTCTGGAGGACAGTGTGTAACCTCTGGAGGATGGTGTGTAACCTCTGGAGGACGGTGTGTAACCTCTGTTGGACGGTGTGTAACCTCTGGAGGACGGTGTGTAACCTCTGGAGGACAGTGTGTAACCTCTGGAGGATGGTGTGTAACCTCTGGAGGACGGTGTGTAACCGCAGTTGGACGGTGTGTAACCTCTGGAGGATGGTGTGTAGCCTCTGGAGGACGGTGTGTAACCTCTGGAGGATGGTGTGTAGCCTCTGGAGGACGGTGTGTAACCTCTGGAGGACGGTGTGTAACCTCTGGAGGACAGTGTGTAACCTCTGGAGGATGGTGTGTAACCTCTGGAGGACAGTGTGTAACCTCTGGAGGACGGTGTGTAACATCTGGAGGACGGTGTGTAACCGCAGTTGGACGGTGTGTAACCTCTGGAGGATGGTGTGTAGCCTCTGGAGGACGGTGTGTAACCTCTGGAGGACGGTGTGTAACCTCTGGAGGACAGTGTGTAACCTCTGGAGGACGGTGTGTAACATCTGGAGGACGGTGTGTAACCTCTGGAGGATGGTGTGTAACCTCTGGAGGACGGTGTGTAACATCTGGAGGATGGTGTGTAACCTCAGTAGTACGGTGTGTAACCTCTGGAGGATGGTGTGTAACCTCTGGAGGATGGTGTGTAACCTCTGGAGGACGGTGTGTAACCTCTGGAGGATGGTGTGTAACCTCTGGAGGACGGTGTGTAACCTCTGGAGGATGGTGTGTAACCTCAGTTGGACGGTGTGTAACCTCTGGAGGACGGTGTGTAGCCTCTGGAGGACGGTGTGTAACCTCTGGAGGACGGTGTGTAACCTCTGGAGGATGGTGTGTAACCTCTGGAGGACGGTGTGTAACATCGGGAGGATGGTGTGTAACCTCTGGAGGACGGTGTGTAACATCGGGAGGACGGTGTGTAACATCTGGAGGACGGTGTGTAACCTCTGGAGGACGGTGTGTAGCCTCTGGAGGACGGTGTGTAACCTCTGGAGGACGGTGTGTAACCTCAGGAGGACGGTGTGTAGCCTCTGGAGGACGGTGTGTAGCCTCTGAAGGATGGTGTGTAGCCTCTGGAGAACGGTGTGTAACCTCAGTTGGTATGTAACCTCAGTTGGACAGTGTGTAACCTCTGGAGGATGGTGTGTAACCTCTGGAGGACGGTGTGTAACATCTGGAGGACGTTGTGTAACCTCTGGAGGACAGTGTGTAACCGCGGTTGGACGGTGTGTAACCTCTGGAGGATGGTGTGTAGCCTCTGGAGGACTGTGTGTAACCTCTGGAGGACGGTGTGTAACCTCTGGAGGACGGTGTGTAACCTCTGGAGGACGGTGTGTAACCTCTGGAGGATGGTGTGTAACCTCTGGAGGACGGTGTGTAACATCTGGAGGACGGTGTGTAACCTCAGTAGTACGGTGTGTAACCTCTGGAGGATGGTGTGTAACCTCTGGAGGACGGTGTGTAACATCTGGAGGACGGTGTGTAACCGCAGTTGGACGGTGTGTAACCTCTGGAGGACGGTGTGTAACCTCTGGAGGATGGTGTGTAACCTCTGGAGGACGGTGTGTAACATCTGGAGGACGGTGTGTAACCTCAGTAGTACGGTGTGTAACCTCTGGAGGATGGTGTGTAACCTCTGGAGGACGGTGTGTAACATCTGGAGGACGGTGTGTAACCGCAGTTGGACGGTGTGTAACCTCTGGAGGATGGTGTGTAGCCTCTGGAGGACGGTGTGTAACCTCTGGAGGACGGTGTGTAACCTCTGGAGGACGGTGTGTAACCTCTGGAGGATGGTGTGTAACCTCTGGAGGACGGTGTGTAACATCTGGAGGATGGTGTGTAACCTCAGTCGTACGGTGTGTAACCTCTGGAGGATGGTGTGTAACCGCAGTTGGACGGTGTGTAACCTCTGGAGGATGGTGTGTAGCCTCTGGAGGACGGTGTGTAACCTCTGGAGGACGGTGTGTAACCTCTGGAGGACAGTGTGTAACCTCTGGAGGATGGTGTGTAACCTCTGGAGGACGGTGTGTAACCTCTGTTGGACGGTGTGTAACCTCTGGAGGACGGTGTGTAACCTCTGGAGGACAGTGTGTAACCTCTGGAGGATGGTGTGTAACCTCTGGAGGACGGTGTGTAACCGCAGTTGGACGGTGTGTAACCTCTGGAGGATGGTGTGTAGCCTCTGGAGGACGGTGTGTAACCTCTGGAGGATGGTGTGTAGCCTCTGTAGGACGGTGTGTAACCTCTGGAGGACGGTGTGTAACCTCTGGAGGACAGTGTGTAACCTCTGGAGGATGGTGTGTAACCTCTGGAGGACAGTGTGTAACCTCTGGAGGACGGTGTGTAACATCTGGAGGACGGTGTGTAACCGCAGTTGGACGGTGTGTAACCTCTGGAGGATGGTGTGTAGCCTCTGGAGGACGGTGTGTAACCTCTGGAGGACGGTGTGTAACCTCTGGAGGACAGTGTGTAACCTCTGGAGGACGGTGTGTAACATCTGGAGGACAGTGTGTAACCTCTGGAGGACGGTGTGTAACATCTGGAGGATGGTGTGTAACCTCAGTAGTACGGTGTGTAACCTCTGGAGGATGGTGTGTAACCTCTGGAGGATGGTGTGTAACCTCTGGAGGACGGTGTGTAACCTCTGGAGGATGGTGTGTAACCTCTGGAGGATGGTGTGTAACCTCTGGAGGACGGTGTGTAACATCTGGAGGATGGTGTGTAACCTCAGTAGTACGGTGTGTAACCTCTGGAGGATGGTGTGTAACCTCTGGAGGATGGTGTGTAACCTCTGGAGGACGGTGTGTAACCTCTGGAGGATGGTGTGTAACCTCTGGAGGACGGTGTGTAACCTCTGGAGGACGGTGTGTAACCTCAGTTGGACGGTGTGTAACCTCTGGAGGACGGTTTGTAACCTCTGGAGGACGTTGTGTAACCTCTGGAGGACGGTGTGTAACCTCAGTTGGACGGTGTGTAACATCTGGAGGATGGTGTGTAACCTCAGTAGTACGGTGTGTAACCTCTGCAGGACGGTGTGTCACCTCTGGAGGACGGTGTGTAACCTCTGGAGGACGTTGTGTAACCTCTGGAGGACGGTGTGTAACCTCTGGAGGACATTGTGTAACCTCTGGAGGACGGTGTGTAACCTCAGTTGGACGGTGTGTAACCTCAGTTGGACGGTGTGTAACCTCTGGAGGACGGTGTGTAACCTCTGGAGGACGGTGTGTAACATCTGGAGGATGATGTGTAACCTCTGGAGGACGGTGTGTAACCTCTGGAGGACGGTGTGTAACCTCTGGAGGACGGTGTGTAACCTCTGGAGGATGGTGTGTAGCCTCTGGAGGACGATGTGTAACCTCTGGAGGACGGTGTGTAACCTCTGGAGGACGTTGTGTAGCCTCTGGAGGACGGTGTGTAACCTCTGGAGGACGGTGTGTAACCTCTGGAGGACGGTGTGTAGCCTCTGGAGGACGGTGTGTAAACTCTGGAGGACGGTGTGTAACCTCTGGAGGACGTTGTGTAGCATCTGGAGGACGGTGTGTAGCCTCTGGAGGATGGTGTGTAACCTCTGGAGGACGGTGTGTAACCTCTGGAGGATGGTGTGTAACCTCTGGAGGACGGTGTGTAACCTCTGGAGGATGGTGTGTAACCTCTGGAGGATGGTGTGTAACCTCTGGAGGACGGTGTGTAACATCTGGAGGACGGTGTGTAGCCTCTGGAGGATGGTGTGTAACCTCTGGAGGACGGTGTGTAACCTCTGGAGGATGGTGTGTAACCTCTGGAGGACGGTGTGTAACCTCTGGAGGATGGAGTGTAACCTCTGGAGGACGGTGTGTAACATCTGGAGGACGGTGTGTAACCACAGTTGTACGGTGTGTAACTTCTGGAGGACGTTGTGTAGCCTCTGGAGGACGGTGTGTAACCTCTGGAGGACGGTGTGTAACCTCTGGAGGACGGTGTGTAACCTGTGGAGGACGGTGTGTAGCCTCTGGAGGACGGTGTGTAAACTCTGGAGGACGGTGTGTAACCTCTGGAGGACGTTGTGTAGCCTCTGGAGGACGGTGTGTAGCCTCTGGAGGATGGTGTGTAACCTCTGGAGGACGGTGTGTAACCTCTGGAGGACGGTGTGTAACCTCTGGAGGATGGTGTGTAACCTCTGGAGGATGGTGTGTAACCTCTGGAGGACGGTGTGTAACATCTGGAGGACGGTGTGTAGCCTCTGGAGGACGGTGTGTAACCTCAGTTGGACGGTGTGTCACCTCTGGAGGACGGTGTGTAACCTCTGGAGGACGGTGTGTAACCTCTGGAGGACGGTGTGTAACCTCTGTTGGACGGTGTGTAACCTCTGGAGGACGGTGTGTAACCTCTGGAGGACGGTGTGTAACCTCTGGAGGACGGTGTGTAACCTCTGGAGGACGGTGTGTAACCTCTGGAGGACGGTGTGTAACATCTGGAGGACGGTGTGTAACCTCAGTTGGACGGTGTGTAACCTCAGTTGGACGGTGTGTCACCTCTGGAGGACGGTGTGTAACCTCTGGAGGACGTTGTTTAACCTCTGGAGGACGATGTGTAACCTCTGGAGGACGGTTTGTAACCTCTGGAGGACGTTGTGTAACCTCTGGAGGACGGTGTGTAACATCTGGAGGATGGTGTGTAACCTCAGTAGTACGGTGTGTAACCTCTGGAGGATGGTGTGTAGCCTCTGGAGGACGGTGTGTAACCTCTGGAGGACGGTGTGTAACATCTGGAGGACGGTGTGTAACCTCTGGAGGATGGTGTGTAACCTCTGGAGGACGGTGTGTAACATCTGGAGGATGGTGTGTAACCTCAGTAGTACGGTGTGTAACCTCTGGAGGATGGTGTGTAACCTCTGGAGGATGGTGTGTAACCTCTGGAGGACGGTGTGTAACCTCTGGAGGATGGTGTGTAACCTCTGGAGGACGGTGTGTAACCTCTGGAGGACGGTGTGTAACCTCTGGAGGACGGTGTGTAACCTCTGGAGGACGGTGTGTAGCCTCTGGAGGACGGTGTGTAACCTCAGTTGGACGGTGTGTAACCTCTGGAGGACGGTGTGTAGCCTCTGGAGGACGGTGTGTAACCTCTGGAGGACGGTGTGTAACCTCTGGAGGATGGTGTATAACCTCTGGAGGACGGTGTGTAACATCGGGAGGACGGTGTGTAACATCTGGAGGACGGTGTGTAACCTCTGGAGGACGGTGTGTAGCCTCTGGAGGACGGTGTGTAGCCTCTGGAGGACGGTGTGTAACCTCTGGAGGACGGTGTGTAACCTCAGGAGGACGGTGTGTAGCCTCTGGAGGACGGTGTGTAGCCTCTGGAGGATGGTGTGTAGCCTCTGGAGAACGGTGTGTAACCTCAGTTGGTATGTAACCTCAGTTGGACAGTGTGTAACCTCTGGAGGATGGTGTGTAACCTCTGGAGGACGGTGTGTAACATCTGGAGGACGGTGTGTAACCTCTGGAGGACGGTGTGTAACCGCGGTTGGACGGTGTGTAACCTCTGGAGGATGGTGTGTAGCCTCTTGAGGACGGTGTGTAACCTCTGGAGGACGGTGTGTAACCTCTGGAGGACGGTGTGTAACCTCTGGAGGACGGTGTGTAACCTCTGGAGGATGGTGTGTAACCTCTGGAGGACGGTGTGTAACATCTGGAGGACGGTGTGTAACCTCAGTAGTACGGTGTGTAACCTCTGGAGGATGGTGTGTAACCTCTGGAGGACGGTGTGTAACATCTGGAGGACGGTGTGTAACCGCAGTTGGACGGTGTGTAACCTCTGGAGGATGGTGTGTAACCTCTGGAGGACGGTGTGTAACATCGGGAGGACGGTGTGTAACCTCTGGAGGACGGTGTGTAACCTCTGGAGGATGGTGTGTAACCTCTGGAGGACGGTGTGTAACATCGGGAGGACGGTGTGTAACATCTGGAGGACGGTGTGTAACCTCTGGAGGACGGTGTGTAGCCTCTGGAGGACGGTGTGTAGCCTCTGGAGGACGGTGTGTAACCTCTGGAGGACGGTGTGTAACCTCAGGAGGACGGTGTGTAGCCTCTGGAGGACGGTGTGTAGCCTCTGGAGGATGGTGTGTAGCCTCTGGAGGACGGTGTGTAACCTCTGGAGGATGGTGTGTAGCCTCTGGAGGACGGTGTGTAACCTCTGGAGGACGGTGTGTAACCTCTGGAGGACAGTGTGTAACCTCTGGAGGATGGTGTGTAACCTCTGGAGGACAGTGTGTAACCTCTGGAGGACGGTGTGTAACATCTGGAGGACGGTGTGTAACCGCAGTTGGACGGTGTGTAACCTCTGGAGGATGGTGTGTAGCCTCTGGAGGACGGTGTGTAACCTCTGGAGGACGGTGTGTAACCTCTGGAGGACAGTGTGTAACCTCTGGAGGACGGTGTGTAACATCTGGAGGACGGTGTGTAACCTCTGGAGGATGGTGTGTAACCTCTGGAGGACGGTGTGTAACATCTGGAGGATGGTGTGTAACCTCAGTAGTACGGTGTGTAACCTCTGGAGGATGGTGTGTAACCTCTGGAGGATGGTGTGTAACCTCTGGAGGACGGTGTGTAACCTCTGGAGGACGGTGTGTAACCTCTGGAGGACGGTGTGTAACCTCTGGAGGATGGTGTGTAACCTCAGTTGGACGGTGTGTAACCTCTGGAGGACGGTGTGTAGCCTCTGGAGGACGGTGTGTAACCTCTGGAGGACGGTGTGTAACCTCTGGAGGATGGTGTGTAACCTCTGGAGGACGGTGTGTAACATCGGGAGGACGGTGTGTAACATCTGGAGGACGGTGTGTAACCTCTGGAGGACGGTGTGTAGCCTCTGGAGGACGGTGTGTAGCCTCTGGAGGACGGTGTGTAACCTCTGGAGGACGGTGTGTAACCTCAGGAGGACGGTGTGTAGCCTCTGGAGGACGGTGTGTAGCCTCTGGAGAACGGTGTGTAACCTCAGTTGGTATGTAACCTCAGTTGGACAGTGTGTAACCTCTGGAGGACGGTGTGTAACCTCTGGAGGACGGTGTGTAACATCTGGAGGACGGTGTGTAACCTCTGGAGGACGGTGTGTAACCGCGGTTGGACGGTGTGTAACCTCTGGAGGATGGTGTGTAGCCTCTGGAGGACGGTGTGTAACCTCTGGAGGACGGTGTGTAACCTCTGGAGGACGGTGTGTAACCTCTGGAGGACGGTGTGTAACCTCTGGAGGATGGTGTGTAACCTCTGGAGGACGGTGTGTAACATCTGGAGGACGGTGTGTAACCTCAGTAGTACGGTGTGTAACCTCTGGAGGATGGTGTGTAACCTCTGGAGGACGGTGTGTAACATCTGGAGGACGGTGTGTAACCGCAGTTGGACGGTGTGTAACCTCTGGAGGACGGTGTGTAACCTCTGGAGGATGGTGTGTAACCTCTGGAGGACGGTGTGTAGCCTCTGGAGGACGGTGTGTAACCTCTGGAGGACGGTGTGTAGCCTCTGGAGGACGGTGTGTAACCTCTGGAGGACGGTGTGTAACCTCTGGAGGACGGTGTGTAGCCTCTGGAGGACGGTGTGTAACCTCTGGAGGACAGTGTGTAACCTCTGGAGGATGGTGTGTAACCTCTGGAGGACGGTGTGTAACCTCTGTTGGACGGTGTGTAACCTCTGGAGGACGGTGTGTAACCTCTGGAGGACAGTGTGTAACCTCTGGAGGATGGTGTGTAACCTCTGGAGGACGGTGTGTAACCGCAGTTGGACGGTGTGTAACCTCTGGAGGATGGTGTGTAGCCTCTGGAGGACGGTGTGTAACCTCTGGAGGATGGTGTGTAGCCTCTGTAGGACGGTGTGTAACCTCTGGAGGACGGTGTGTAACCTCTGGAGGACAGTGTGTAACCTCTGGAGGATGGTGTGTAACCTCTGGAGGACAGTGTGTAACCTCTGGAGGACGGTGTGTAACATCTGGAGGACGGTGTGTAACCGCAGTTGGACGGTGTGTAACCTCTGGAGGATGGTGTGTAGCCTCTGGAGGACGGTGTGTAACCTCTGGAGGACGGTGTGTAACCTCTGGAGGACAGTGTGTAACCTCTGGAGGACGGTGTGTAACATCTGGAGGACGGTGTGTAACCTCTGGAGGATGGTGTGTAACCTCTGGAGGACGGTGTGTAACATCTGGAGGATGGTGTGTAACCTCAGTAGTACGGTGTGTAACCTCTGGAGGATGGTGTGTAACCTCTGGAGGATGGTGTGTAACCTCTGGAGGACGGTGTGTAACCTCTGGAGGATGGTGTGTAGCCTCAGTTGGACGGTGTGTAACCTCTGGAGGACGGTTTGTAACCTCTGGAGGACGTTGTGTAACCTCTGGAGGACGGTGTGTAACCTCAGTTGGACGGTGTGTAACCTCTGGAGGACGGTGTGTAACCTCTGGAGGACGGTGTGTAACCTCAGTTGGACGGTGTGTAACCTCTGGAGGACGGTTTGTAACCTCTGGAGGACGTTGTGTAACCTCTGGAGGACGGTGTGTAACCTCAGTTGGACGGTGTGTAACATCTGGAGGATGGTGTGTAACCTCAGTAGTACGGTGTGTAACCTCTGCAGGACGGTGTGTCACCTCTGGAGGACGGTGTGTAACCTCTGGAGGACGTTGTGTAACCTCTGGAGGACGGTGTGTAACCTCTGGAGGACATTGTGTAACCTCTGGAGGACGGTGTGTAACCTCAGTTGGACGGTGTGTAACCTCAGTTGGACGGTGTGTAACCTCTGGAGGACGGTGTGTAACCTCTGGAGGACGGTGTGTAACCTCTGGAGGACGGTGTGTAACCTCTGGAGGACGGTGTGTAACCTCTGGAGGACGGTGTGTAACCTCTGGAGGATGGTGTGTAGCCTCTGGAGGACGATGTGTAACCTCTGGAGGACGGTGTGTAACCTCTGGAGGACGTTGTGTAGCCTCTGGAGGACGGTGTGTAACCTCTGGAGGACGGTGTGTAACCTCTGGAGGACGGTGTGTAGCCTCTGGAGGACGGTGTGTAAACTCTGGAGGACGGTGTGTAACCTCTGGAGGACGTTGTGTAGCATCTGGAGGACGGTGTGTAGCCTCTGGAGGATGGTGTGTAACCTCTGGAGGACGGTGTGTAACCTCTGGAGGATGGTGTGTAACCTCTGGAGGACGGTGTGTAACCTCTGGAGGATGGTGTGTAACCTCTGGAGGATGGTGTGTAACCTCTGGAGGACGGTGTGTAACATCTGGAGGACGGTGTGTAGCCTCTGGAGGATGGTGTGTAACCTCTGGAGGACGGTGTGTAACCTCTGGAGGATGGTGTGTAACCTCTGGAGGACGGTGTGTAACCTCTGGAGGATGGAGTGTAACCTCTGGAGGACGGTGTGTAACATCTGGAGGACGGTGTGTAACCACAGTTGTACGGTGTGTAACTTCTGGAGGACGTTGTGTAGCCTCTGGAGGACGGTGTGTAACCTCTGGAGGACGGTGTGTAACCTCTGGAGGACGGTGTGTAACCTGTGGAGGACGGTGTGTAGCCTCTGGAGGACGGTGTGTAAACTCTGGAGGACGGTGTGTAACCTCTGGAGGACGTTGTGTAGCCTCTGGAGGACGGTGTGTAGCCTCTGGAGGATGGTGTGTAACCTCTGGAGGACGGTGTGTAACCTCTGGAGGACGGTGTGTAACCTCTGGAGGATGGTGTGTAACCTCTGGAGGATGGTGTGTAACCTCTGGAGGACGGTGTGTAACATCTGGAGGACGGTGTGTAGCCTCTGGAGGACGGTGTGTAACCTCAGTTGGACGGTGTGTCACCTCTGGAGGACGGTGTGTAACCTCTGGAGGACGGTGTGTAACCTCTGGAGGACGGTGTGTAACCTCTGTTGGACGGTGTGTAACCTCTGGAGGACGGTGTGTAACCTCTGGAGGACGGTGTGTAACCTCTGGAGGACGGTGTGTAACCTCTGGAGGACGGTGTGTAACCTCTGGAGGATGGTGTGTAACCTCTGGAGGACGGTGTGTAACATCTGGAGGACGGTGTGTAACCTCAGTTGGACGGTGTGTAACCTCAGTTGGACGGTGTGTCACCTCTGGAGGACGGTGTGTAACCTCTGGAGGACGTTGTTTAACCTCTGGAGGACGATGTGTAACCTCTGGAGGACGGTTTGTAACCTCTGGAGGACGTTGTGTAACCTCTGGAGGACGGTGTGTAACATCTGGAGGATGGTGTGTAACCTCAGTAGTACGGTGTGTAACCTCTGGAGGATGGTGTGTAGCCTCTGGAGGACGGTGTGTAACCTCTGGAGGACGGTGTGTAACATCTGGAGGACGGTGTGTAACCTCTGGAGGATGGTGTGTAACCTCTGGAGGACGGTGTGTAACATCTGGAGGATGGTGTGTAACCTCAGTAGTACGGTGTGTAACCTCTGGAGGATGGTGTGTAACCTCTGGAGGATGGTGTGTAACCTCTGGAGGACGGTGTGTAACCTCTGGAGGATGGTGTGTAACCTCTGGAGGACGGTGTGTAACCTCTGGAGGACGGTGTGTAACCTCTGGAGGACGGTGTGTAACCTCTGGAGGACGGTGTGTAGCCTCTGGAGGACGGTGTGTAACCTCAGTTGGACGGTGTGTAACCTCTGGAGGACGGTGTGTAGCCTCTGGAGGACGGTGTGTAACCTCTGGAGGACGGTGTGTAACCTCTGGAGGATGGTGTGTAACCTCTGGAGGACGGTGTGTAACATCGGGAGGACGGTGTGTAACATCTGGAGGACGGTGTGTAACCTCTGGAGGACGGTGTGTAGCCTCTGGAGGACGGTGTGTAGCCTCTGGAGGACGGTGTGTAACCTCTGGAGGACGGTGTGTAACCTCAGGAGGACGGTGTGTAGCCTCTGGAGGACGGTGTGTAGCCTCTGGAGGATGGTGTGTAGCCTCTGGAGAACGGTGTGTAACCTCAGTTGGTATGTAACCTCAGTTGGACAGTGTGTAACCTCTGGAGGATGGTGTGTAACCTCTGGAGGACGGTGTGTAACATCTGGAGGACGGTGTGTAACCTCTGGAGGACGGTGTGTAACCGCGGTTGGACGGTGTGTAACCTCTGGCGGATGGTGTGTAGCCTCTTGAGGACGGTGTGTAACCTCTGGAGGACGGTGTGTAACCTCTGGAGGACGGTGTGTAACCTCTGGAGGATGGTGTGTAACCTCTGGAGGACGGTGTGTAACATCTGGAGGACGGTGTGTAACCTCAGTAGTACGGTGTGTAACCTCTGGAGGATGGTGTGTAACCTCTGGAGGACGGTGTGTAACATCTGGAGGACGGTGTGTAACCGCAGTTGGACGGTGTGTAACCTCTGGAGGATGGTGTGTAGCCTCTGGAGGACGGTGTGTAACCTCTGGAGGACGGTGTGTAACCTCTGGAGGACGGTGTGTAACCTCTGGAGGATGGTGTGTAACCTCTGGAGGACGGTGTGTAACATCTGGAGGATGGTGTGTAACCTCAGTCGTACGGTGTGTAACCTCTGGAGGATGGTGTGTAACCGCAGTTGGACGGTGTGTAACCTCTGGAGGATGGTGTGTAGCCTCTGGAGGACGGTGTGTAACCTCTGGAGGACGGTGTGTAACCTCTGGAGGACAGTGTGTAACCTCTGGAGGATGGTGTGTAACCTCTGGAGGACGGTGTGTAACCTCTGTTGGACGGTGTGTAACCTCTGGAGGACGGTGTGTAACATCTGGAGGACGGTGTGTAACCGCAGTTGGACGGTGTGTAACCTCTGGAGGATGGTGTGTAGCCTCTGGAGGACGGTGTGTAACCTCTGGAGGACGGTGTGTAACCTCTGGAGGACAGTGTGTAACCTCTGGAGGACGGTGTGTAACATCTGGAGGACGGTGTGTAACCTCTGGAGGATGGTGTGTAACCTCTGGAGGACGGTGTGTAACATCTGGAGGATGGTGTGTAACCTCAGTAGTACGGTGTGTAACCTCTGGAGGATGGTGTGTAACCTCTGGAGGATGGTGTGTAACCTCTGGAGGACGGTGTGTAACCTCTGGAGGATGGTGTGTAACCTCTGGAGGACGGTGTGTAACCTCTGGAGGAAGGTGTGTAACCTCAGTTGGACGGTGTGTAACCTCTGGAGGACGGTGTGTAGCCTCTGGAGGACGGTGTGTAACCTCTGGAGGACGGTGTGTAACCTCTGGAGGATGGTGTGTACCCTCTGGAGGACGGTGTGTAACATCGGGAGGACGGTGTGTAACATCTGGAGGACGGTGTGTAACCTCTGGAGGACGGTGTGTAGCCTCTGGAGGACGGTGTGTAGCCTCTGGAGGACGGTGTGTAACCTCTGGAGGACGGTGTGTAACCTCAGGAGGACGGTGTGTAGCCTCTGGAGGACGGTGTGTAGCCTCTGGAGAACGGTGTGTAACCTCAGTTGGTATGTAACCTCAGTTGGACAGTGTGTAACCTCTGGAGGACGGTGTGTAACCTCTGGAGGACGGTGTGTAACATCTGGAGGACGGTGTGTAACCTCTGGAGGACGGTGTGTAACCGCGGTTGGACGGTGTGTAACCTCTGGAGGATGGTGTGTAGCCTCTGGAGGACGGTGTGTAACCTCTGGAGGACGGTGTGTAACCTCTGGAGGACGGTGTGTAACCTCTGGAGGACGGTGTGTAACCTCTGGAGGATGGTGTGTAACCTCTGGAGGACGGTGTGTAACATCTGGAGGACGGTGTGTAACCTCAGTAGTACGGTGTGTAACCTCTGGAGGATGGTGTGTAACCTCTGGAGGACGGTGTGTAACATCTGGAGGACGGTGTGTAACCGCAGTTGGACGGTGTGTAACCTCTGGAGGACGGTGTGTAACCTCTGGAGGATGGTGTGTAACCTCTGGAGGACGGTGTGTAACATCTGGAGGACGGTGTGTAACCTCAGTAGTACGGTGTGTAACCTCTGGAGGATGGTGTGTAACCTCTGGAGGACGGTGTGTAACATCTGGAGGACGGTGTGTAACCGCAGTTGGACGGTGTGTAACCTCTGGAGGATGGTGTGTAGCCTCTGGAGGACGGTGTGTAACCTCTGGTGGACGGTGTGTAACCTCTGGAGGACGGTGTGTAACCTCTGGAGGATGGTGTGTAACCTCTGGAGGACGGTGTGTAACATCTGGAGGATGGTGTGTAACCTCAGTCGTACGGTGTGTAACCTCTGGAGGATGGTGTGTAACCGCAGTTGGACGGTGTGTAACCTCTGGAGGATGGTGTGTAACCTCTGGAGGACGGTGTGTAACCGCAGTTGGACGGTGTGTAACCTCTGGAGGATGGTGTGTAGCCTCTGGAGGACGGTGTGTATCCTCTGGAGGATGGTGTGTAGCCTCTGTAGGACGGTGTGTAACCTCTGGAGGACGGTGTGTAACCTCTGGAGGACGGTGTGTAACCTCTGGAGGATGGTGTGTAACCTCTGGAGGACAGTGTGTAACCTCTGGAGGACGGTGTGTAACATCTGGAGGACGGTGTGTAACCGCAGTTGGACGGTGTGTAACCTCTGGAGGATGGTGTGTAGCCTCTGGAGGACGGTGTGTAACCTCTGGAGGATGGTGTGTAACCTCTGGAGGACAGTGTGTAACCTCTGGAGGACGGTGTGTAACATCTGGAGGACGGTGTGTAACCTCTGGAGGATGGTGTGTAACCTCTGGAGGACGGTGTGTAACATCTGGAGGATGGTGTGTAACCTCAGTAGTACGGTGTGTAACCTCTGGAGGATGGTGTGTAACCTCTGGAGGATGGTGTGTAACCTCTGGAGGACGGTGTGTAACCTCTGGAGGATGGTGTGTAACCTCTGGAGGACGGTGTGTAACCTCTGGAGGACGGTGTGTAACCTCAGTTGGACGGTGTGTAACCTCTGGAGGACGGTGTGTAACATCTGGAGGACGGTGTGTAGCCTCTGGAGGATGGTGTGTAGCCTCTGGAGAACGGTGTGTAACCTCAGTTGGTATGTAACCTCAGTTGGACAGTGTGTAACCTCTGGAGGATGGTGTGTAACCTCTGGAGGACGGTGTGTAACATCTGGAGGACGGTGTGTAACCTCTGGAGGACGGTGTGTAACCGCGGTTGGACGGTGTGTAACCTCTGGAGGATGGTGTGTAGCCTCTTGAGGACGGTGTGTAACCTCTGGAGGACGGTGTGTAACCTCTGGAGGACGGTGTGTAACCTCTGGAGGACGGTGTGTAACCTCTGGAGGATGGTGTGTAACCTCTGGAGGACGGTGTGTAACATCTGGAGGACGGTGTGTAACCTCAGTAGTACGGTGTGTAACCTCTGGAGGATGGTGTGTAACCTCTGGAGGACGGTGTGTAACATCTGGAGGACGGTGTGTAACCGCAGTTGGACGGTGTGTAACCTCTGGAGGATGGTGTGTAGCCTCTGGAGGACGGTGTGTAACCTCTGGAGGACGGTGTGTAACCTCTGGAGGACGGTGTGTAACCTCTGGAGGATGGTGTGTAACCTCTGGAGGACGGTGTGTAACATCTGGAGGATGGTGTGTAACCTCAGTCGTACGGTGTGTAACCTCTGGAGGATGGTGTGTAACCGCAGTTGGACGGTGTGTAACCTCTGGAGGATGGTGTGTAGCCTCTGGAGGACGGTGTGTAACCTCTGGAGGACGGTGTGTAACCTCTGGAGGACAGTGTGTAACCTCTGGAGGATGGTGTGTAACCTCTGGAGGACGGTGTGTAACCTCTGTTGGACGGTGTGTAACCTCTGGAGGACGGTGTGTAACCTCTGGAGGACAGTGTGTAACCTCTGGAGGATGGTGTGTAACTTCTGGAGGACGGTGTGTAACCGCAGTTGGACGGTGTGTAACCTCTGGAGGATGGTGTGTAGCCTCTGGAGGACGGTGTGTAACCTCTGGAGGATGGTGTGTAGCCTCTGGAGGACGGTGTGTAACCTCTGGAGGACGGTGTGTAACCTCTGGAGGACAGTGTGTAACCTCTGGAGGATGGTGTGTAACCTCTGGAGGACAGTGTGTAACCTCTGGAGGACGGTGTGTAACATCTGGAGGACGGTGTGTAACCGCAGTTGGACGGTGTGTAACCTCTGGAGGATGGTGTGTAGCCTCTGGAGGACGGTGTGTAACCTCTGGAGGACGGTGTGTAACCTCTGGAGGACAGTGTGTAACCTCTGGAGGACGGTGTGTAACATCTGGAGGACGGTGTGTAACCTCTGGAGGATGGTGTGTAACCTCTGGAGGACGGTGTGTAACATCTGGAGGATGGTGTGTAACCTCAGTAGTACGGTGTGTAACCTCTGGAGGATGGTGTGTAACCTCTGGAGGATGGTGTGTAACCTCTGGAGGACGGTGTGTAACCTCTGGAGGATGGTGTGTAACCTCTGGAGGACGGTGTGTAACCTCTGGAGGATGGTGTGTAACCTCAGTTGGACGGTGTGTAACCTCTGGAGGACGGTGTGTAGCCTCTGGAGGACGGTGTGTAACCTCTGGAGGACGGTGTGTAACCTCTGGAGGATGGTGTGTAACCTCTGGAGGACGGTGTGTAACATCGGGAGGACGGTGTGTAACATCTGGAGGACGGTGTGTAACCTCTGGAGGACGGTGTGTAGCCTCTGGAGGACGGTGTGTAGCCTCTGGAGGACGGTGTGTAACCTCTGGAGGACGGTGTGTAACCTCAGGAGGACGGTGTGTAGCCTCTGGAGGACGGTGTGTAGCCTCTGGAGAACGGTGTGTAACCTCAGTTGGTATGTAACCTCAGTTGGACAGTGTGTAACCTCTGGAGGACGGTGTGTAACCTCTGGAGGACGGTGTGTAACATCTGGAGGACGGTGTGTAACCTCTGGAGGACGGTGTGTAACCGCGGTTGGACGGTGTGTAACCTCTGGAGGATGGTGTGTAGCCTCTGGAGGACGGTGTGTAACCTCTGGAGGACGGTGTGTAACCTCTGGAGGACGGTGTGTAACCTCTGGAGGACGGTGTGTAACCTCTGGAGGATGGTGTGTAACCTCTGGAGGACGGTGTGTAACATCTGGAGGACGGTGTGTAACCTCAGTAGTACGGTGTGTAACCTCTGGAGGATGGTGTGTAACCTCTGGAGGACGGTGTGTAACATCTGGAGGACGGTGTGTAACCGCAGTTGGACGGTGTGTAACCTCTGGAGGACGGTGTGTAACCTCTGGAGGATGGTGTGTAACCTCTGGAGGACGGTGTGTAACATCTGGAGGACGGTGTGTAACCTCAGTAGTACGGTGTGTAACCTCTGGAGGATGGTGTGTAACCTCTGGAGGACGGTGTGTAACATCTGGAGGACGGTGTGTAACCGCAGTTGGACGGTGTGTAACCTCTGGAGGATGGTGTGTAGCCTCTGGAGGACGGTGTGTAACCTCTGGAGGACGGTGTGTAACCTCTGGAGGACGGTGTGTAACCTCTGGAGGATGGTGTGTAACCTCTGGAGGACGGTGTGTAACATCTGGAGGATGGTGTGTAACCTCAGTCGTACGGTGTGTAACCTCTGGAGGATGGTGTGTAACCGCAGTTGGACGGTGTGTAACCTCTGGAGGATGGTGTGTAGCCTCTGGAGGACGGTGTGTAACCTCTGGAGGACGGTGTGTAACCTCTGGAGGACAGTGTGTAACCTCTGGAGGATGGTGTGTAACCTCTGGAGGACGGTGTGTAACCTCTGTTGGACGGTGTGTAACCTCTGGAGGACGGTGTGTAACCTCTGGAGGACAGTGTGTAACCTCTGGAGGATGGTGTGTAACCTCTGGAGGACGGTGTGTAACCGCAGTTGGACGGTGTGTAACCTCTGGAGGATGGTGTGTAGCCTCTGGAGGACGGTGTGTATCCTCTGGAGGATGGTGTGTAGCCTCTGTAGGACGGTGTGTAACCTCTGGAGGACGGTGTGTAACCTCTGGAGGACAGTGTGTAACCTCTGGAGGATGGTGTGTAACCTCTGGAGGACAGTGTGTAACCTCTGGAGGACGGTGTGTAACATCTGGAGGACGGTGTGTAACCGCAGTTGGACGGTGTGTAACCTCTGGAGGATGGTGTGTAGCCTCTGGAGGACGGTGTGTAACCTCTGGAGGACGGTGTGTAACCTCTGGAGGACAGTGTGTAACCTCTGGAGGACGGTGTGTAACATCTGGAGGACGGTGTGTAACCTCTGGAGGATGGTGTGTAACCTCTGGAGGACGGTGTGTAACATCTGGAGGATGGTGTGTAACCTCAGTAGTACGGTGTGTAACCTCTGGAGGATGGTGTGTAACCTCTGGAGGATGGTGTGTAACCTCTGGAGGACGGTGTGTAACCTCTGGAGGATGGTGTGTAACCTCTGGAGGACGGTGTGTAACCTCTGGAGGACGGTGTGTAACCTCAGTTGGACGGTGTGTAACCTCTGGAGGACGGTGTGTAGCCTCTGGAGGACGGTGTGTAACCTCTGGAGGACGGTGTGTAACCTCTGGAGGATGGTGTGTAACCTCTGGAGGACGGTGTGTAACATCGGGAGGACGGTGTGTAACATCTGGAGGACGGTGTGTAACCTCTGGAGGACGGTGTGTAGCCTCTGGAGGACGGTGTGTAGCCTCTGGAGGACGGTGTGTAACCTCTGGAGGACGGTGTGTAACCTCAGGAGGACGGTGTGTAGCCTCTGGAGGACGGTGTGTAGCCTCTGGAGGATGGTGTGTAGCCTCTGGAGAACGGTGTGTAACCTCAGTTGGTATGTAACCTCAGTTGGACAGTGTGTAACCTCTGGAGGATGGTGTGTAACCTCTGGAGGACGGTGTGTAACATCTGGAGGACGGTGTGTAACCTCTGGAGGACGGTGTGTAACCGCGGTTGGACGGTGTGTAACCTCTGGAGGATGGTGTGTAGCCTCTGGAGGACGGTGTGTAACCTCTGGAGGACGGTGTGTAACCTCTGGAGGACGGTGTGTAACCTCTGGAGGACGGTGTGTAACCTCTGGAGGATGGTGTGTAACCTCTGGAGGACGGTGTGTAACATCTGGAGGACGGTGTGTAACCTCAGTAGTACGGTGTGTAACCTCTGGAGGACGGTGTGTAACCTCTGGAGGACGGTGTGTAACCTCTGGAGGACGGTGTGTAACCTCTGGAGGATGGTGTGTAAACTCTGGAGGACGGTGTGTAACATCTGGAGGACGGTGTGTAACCGCAGTTGGACGGTGTGTAACCTCTGGAGGATGGTGTGTAGCCTCTGGAGGACGGTGTGTAACCTCTGGAGGACGGTGTGTAACCTCTGGAGGACGGTGTGTAACCTCTGGAGGATGGTGTGTAACCTCAGTCGTACGGTGTGTAACCTCTGGAGGATGGTGTGTAACCGCAGTTGGACGGTGTGTAACCTCTGGAGGATGGTGTGTAGCCTCTGGAGGACGGTGTGTAACCTCTGGAGGACGGTGTGTAACCTCTGGAGGACAGTGTGTAACCTCTGGAGGATGGTGTGTAACCTCTGGAGGATGGTGTGTAACCTCTGGAGGACGGTGTGTAACATCTGGAGGACGGTGTGTAACCTCAGTAGTACGGTGTGTAACCTCTGGAGGACGGTGTGTAACATCTGGAGGACGGTGTGTAACCGCAGTTGGACGGTGTGTAACCTCTGGAGGATGGTGTGTAGCCTCTGGAGGACGGTGTGTAACCTCTGGAGGACGGTGTGTAACCTCTGGAGGACGGTGTGTAACCTCTGGAGGATGGTGTGTAACCTCTGGAGGACGGTGTGTAACATCTGGAGGATGGTGTGTAACCTCAGTCGTACGGTGTGTAACCTCTGGAGGATGGTGTGTAACCGCAGTTGGACGGTGTGTAACCTCTGGAGGATGGTGTGTAGCCTCTGGAGGACGGTGTGTAACCTCTGGAGGACGGTGTGTAACCTCTGGAGGACAGTGTGTAACCTCTGGAGGATGGTGTGTAACCTCTGGAGGACGGTGTGTAACCTCTGTTGGACGGTGTGTAACCTCTGGAGGACGGTGTGTAACCTCTGGAGGACAGTGTGTAACCTCTGGAGGATGGTGTGTAACCTCTGGAGGACGGTGTGTAACCGCAGTTGGACGGTGTGTAACCTCTGGAGGATGGTGTGTAGCCTCTGGAGGACGGTGTGTAACCTCTGGAGGATGGTGTGTAGCCTCTGGAGGACGGTGTGTAACCTCTGGAGGACGGTGTGTAACCTCTGGAGGACAGTGTGTAACCTCTGGAGGATGGTGTGTAACCTCTGGAGGACAGTGTGTAACCTCTGGAGGACGGTGTGTAACATCTGGAGGACGGTGTGTAACCTCAGTTGGACGGTGTGTAACCTCTGGAGGATGGTGTGTAGCCTCTGGAGGACGGTGTGTAACCTCTGGAGGACGGTGTGTAACCTCTGGAGGACAGTGTGTAACCTCTGGAGGATGGTGTGTAACCTCTGGAGGACGGTGTGTAACCTCTGTTGGACGGTGTGTCACCTCTGGAGGACGGTGTGTAACCTCAGTTGGACGGTGTGTAACCTCAGTTGGACGGTGTGTCACCTCTGGAGGACGGTGTGTAACCTCTGGAGGACGTTGTTTAACCTCTGGAGGACGATGTGTAACCTCTGGAGGACGGTTTGTAACCTCTGGAGGACGTTGTGTAACCTCTGGAGGACGGTGTGTAACCTCAGTTGGACGGTGTGTAACATCTGGAGGATGGTGTGTAACCTCAGTAGTACGGTGTGTAACCTCTGCAGGACGGTGTGTCACCTCTGGAGGACGGTGTGTAACCTCTGGAGGACGTTGTGTAACCTCTGGAGGACGGTGTGTAACCTCTGGAGGACATTGTGTAACCTCTGGAGGACGGTGTGTAACCTCAGTTGGACGGTGTGTAACCTCAGTTGGACGGTGTGTAACCTCTGGAGGACGGTGTGTAACCTCTGGAGGACGGTGTGTAACATCTGGAGGATGATGTGTAACCTCTGGAGGACGGTGTGTAACCTCTGGAGGACGGTGTGTAACATCTGGAGGATGGTGTGTAACCTCTGGAGGACGGTGTGTAACCTCTGGAGGACGGTGTGTAACCTCTGGAGGATGGTGTGTAGCGTCTGGAGGACGATGTGTAACCTCTGGAGGACGGTGTGTAACCTCTGGAGGACGTTGTGTAGCCTCTGGAGGACGGTGTGTAACCTCTGGAGGACGGTGTGTAACCTCTGGAGGACGGTGTGTAGCCTCTGGAGGACGGTGTGTAAACTCTGGAGGACGGTGTGTAACCTCTGGAGGACGTTGTGTAGCCTCTGGAGGACGGTGTGTAACCTCTGGAGGACGGTGTGTAACCTCTGGAGGATGGTGTGTAACCTCTGGAGGATGGTGTGTAACCTCTGGAGGATGGTGTGTAACATCTGGAGGACGGTGTGTAACATCTGGAGGATGGTGTGTAACCTCAGTAGTACGGTGTGTAACCTCTGGAGGATGGTGTGTAACCTCTGGAGGACGGTGTGTAACATCTGGAGGACGGTGTGTAACCTCAGTAGTACGGTGTGTAACCTCTGGAGGATGGTGTGTAACCTCTGGAGGACGGTGTGTAACCTCTGTTGGACGGTGTGTCACCTCTGGAGGACGGTGTGTAACCTCAGTTGGACGGTGTGTCACCTCTGGAGGACGGTGTGTAACCTCTGGAGGACGTTGTTTAACCTCTGGAGGACGATGTGTAACCTCTGGAGGACGGTTTGTAACCTCTGGAGGACGTTGTGTAACCTCTGGAGGACGGTGTGTAACCTCAGTTGGACGGTGTGTAACATCTGGAGGATGGTGTGTAACCTCAGTAGTACGGTGTGTAACCTCTGCAGGACGGTGTGTCACCTCTGGAGGACGGTGTGTAACCTCTGGAGGACGTTGTGTAACCTCTGGAGGACGGTGTGTAACCTCTGGAGGACATTGTGTAACCTCTGGAGGACGGTGTGTAACCTCAGTTGGACGGTGTGTAACCTCAGTTGGACGGTGTGTAACCTCTGGAGGACGGTGTGTAACCTCTGGAGGACGGTGTGTAACATCTGGAGGATGATGTGTAACCTCTGGAGGACGGTGTGTAACCTCTGGAGGACGGTGTGTAACCTCTGGAGGACGGTGTGTAACCTCTGGAGGATGGTGTGTAGCCTCTGGAGGACGATGTGTAACCTCTGGAGGACGGTGTGTAACCTCTGGAGGACGTTGTGTAGCCTCTGGAGGACGGTGTGTAACCTCTGGAGGACGGTGTGTAACCTCTGGAGGACGGTGTGTAGCCTCTGGAGGACGGTGTGTAAACTCTGGAGGACGGTGTGTAACCTCTGGAGGACGTTGTGTAGCCTCTGGAGGACGGTGTGTAGCCTCTGGAGGATGGTGTGTAACCTCTGGAGGACGGTGTGTAACCTCTGGAGGATGGTGTGTAACCTCTGGAGGACGGTGTGTAACCTCTGGAGGATGGTGTGTAACCTCTGGAGGATGGTGTGTAACCTCTGGAGGACGGTGTGTAACATCTGGAGGACGGTGTGTAGCCTCTGGAGGATGGTGTGTAACCTCTGGAGGACGGTGTGTAACCACAGTTGTACGGTGTGTAACTTCTGGAGGACGTTGTGTAGCCTCTGGAGGACGGTGTGTAACCTCTGGAGGACGGTGTGTAACCTCTGGAGGACGGTGTGTAACCTCTGGAGGACGGTGTGTAGCCTCTGGAGGACGGTGTGTAAACTCTGGAGGACGGTGTGTAACCTCTGGAGGACGTTGTGTAGCCTCTGGAGGACGGTGTGTAGCCTCTGGAGGATGGTGTGTAACCTCTGGAGGACGGTGTGTAACATCTGGAGGACGGTGTGTAGCCTCTGGAGGACGGTGTGTAACCTCTGTTGGACGGTGTGTAACCTCTGGAGGACGGTGTGTAACCTCTGGAGGACAGTGTGTAACCTCTGGAGGATGGTGTGTAACCTCTGGAGGACGGTGTGTAACCGCAGTTGGACGGTGTGTAACCTCTGGAGGATGGTGTGTAGCCTCTGGAGGACGGTGTGTAACCTCTGGAGGACGGTGTGTAACCTCTGGAGGACGGTGTGTAACCTCTGGAGGATGGTGTGTAACCTCTGGAGGACGGTGTGTAACCTCAGTCGTACGGTGTGTAACCTCTGGAGGATGGTGTGTAACCGCTGGAGGACGGTGTGTAACCTCTGGAGGACGGTGTGTAACCTCAGTCGTACGGTGTGTAACCTCTGGAGGATGGTGTGTAACCGCTGGAGGACGGTGTGTAACCTCTGGAGGATGGTGTGTAGCCTCTGGAGGACGGTGTGTAACCTCTGGAGGACAGTGTGTAACCTCTGGAGGATGGTGTGTAACCTCTGGAGGACGGTGTGTAACCTCTGTTGGACGGTGTGTAACCTCTGGAGGACGGTGTGTAACCTCTGGAGGACAGTGTGTAACCTCTGGAGGATGGTGTGTAACCTCTGGAGGACGGTGTGTAACCGCAGTTGGACGGTGTGTAACCTCTGGAGGATGGTGTGTAGCCTCTGGAGGACGGTGTGTAACCTCTGGAGGATGGTGTGTAGCCTCTGGAGGACGGTGTGTAACCTCTGGAGGACGGTGTGTAACCTCTGGAGGACAGTGTGTAACCTCTGGAGGATGGTGTGTAACCTCTGGAGGACAGTGTGTAACCTCTGGAGGACGGTGTGTAACATCTGGAGGACGGTGTGTAACCTCAGTTGGACGGTGTGTAACCTCTGGAGGATGGTGTGTAGCCTCTGGAGGACGGTGTGTAACCTCTGGAGGACGGTGTGTAACCTCTGGAGGACAGTGTGTAACCTCTGGAGGATGGTGTGTAACCTCTGGAGGACGGTGTGTAACCTCTGTTGAACGGTGTGTCACCTCTGGAGGACGGTGTGTAACCTCAGTTGGACGGTGTGTAACCTCAGTTGGACGGTGTGTCACCTCTGGAGGACGGTGTGTAACCTCTGGAGGACGTTGTTTAACCTCTGGAGGACGATGTGTAACCTCTGGAGGACGGTTTGTAACCTCTGGAGGACGTTGTGTAACCTCTGGAGGACGGTGTGTAACCTCAGTTGGACGGTGTGTAACATCTGGAGGATGGTGTGTAACCTCAGTAGTACGGTGTGTAACCTCTGCAGGACGGTGTGTCACCTCTGGAGGACGGTGTGTAACCTCTGGAGGACGTTGTGTAACCTCTGGAGGACGGTGTGTAACCTCTGGAGGACATTGTGTAACCTCTGGAGGACGGTGTGTAACCTCAGTTGGACGGTGTGTAACCTCAGTTGGACGGTGTGTAACCTCTGGAGGACGGTGTGTAACCTCTGGAGGACGGTGTGTAACATCTGGAGGATGATGTGTAACCTCTGGAGGACGGTGTGTAACCTCTGGAGGACGGTGTGTAACATCTGGAGGATGGTGTGTAACCTCTGGAGGACGGTGTGTAACCTCTGGAGGACGGTGTGTAACCTCTGGAGGATGGTGTGTAGCCTCTGGAGGACGATGTGTAACCTCTGGAGGACGGTGTGTAACCTCTGGAGGACGTTGTGTAGCCTCTGGAGGACGGTGTGTAACCTCTGGAGGACGGTGTGTAACCTCTGGAGGACGGTGTGTAGCCTCTGGAGGACGGTGTGTAAACTCTGGAGGACGGTGTGTAACCTCTGGAGGACGTTGTGTAGCCTCTGGAGGACGGTGTGTAACCTCTGGAGGATGGTGTGTAACCTCTGGAGGATGGTGTGTAACCTCTGGAGGATGGTGTGTAACATCTGGAGGACGGTGTGTAACATCTGGAGGATGGTGTGTAACCTCAGTAGTACGGTGTGTAACCTCTGGAGGATGGTGTGTAACCTCTGGAGGACGGTGTGTAACATCTGGAGGACGGTGTGTAACCTCAGTAGTACGGTGTGTAACCTCTGGAGGATGGTGTGTAACCTCTGGAGGACGGTGTGTAACCTCTGTTGGACGGTGTGTCACCTCTGGAGGACGGTGTGTAACCTCAGTTGGACGGTGTGTAACCTCAGTTGGACGGTGTGTCACCTCTGGAGGACGGTGTGTAACCTCTGGAGGACGTTGTTTAACCTCTGGAGGACGATGTGTAACCTCTGGAGGACGGTTTGTAACCTCTGGAGGACGTTGTGTAACCTCTGGAGGACGGTGTGTAACCTCAGTTGGACGGTGTGTAACATCTGGAGGATGGTGTGTAACCTCAGTAGTACGGTGTGTAACCTCTGCAGGACGGTGTGTCACCTCTGGAGGACGGTGTGTAACCTCTGGAGGACGTTGTGTAACCTCTGGAGGACGGTGTGTAACCTCTGGAGGACATTGTGTAACCTCTGGAGGACGGTGTGTAACCTCAGTTGGACGGTGTGTAACCTCAGTTGGACGGTGTGTAACCTCTGGAGGACGGTGTGTAACCTCTGGAGGACGGTGTGTAACATCTGGAGGATGATGTGTAACCTCTGGAGGACGGTGTGTAACCTCTGGAGGACGGTGTGTAACCTCTGGAGGACGGTGTGTAACCTCTGGAGGATGGTGTGTAGCCTCTGGAGGACGATGTGTAACCTCTGGAGGACGGTGTGTAACCTCTGGAGGACGTTGTGTAGCCTCTGGAGGACGGTGTGTAACCTCTGGAGGACGGTGTGTAACCTCTGGAGGACGGTGTGTAGCCTCTGGAGGACGGTGTGTAAACTCTGGAGGACGGTGTGTAACCTCTGGAGGACGTTGTGTAGCCTCTGGAGGACGGTGTGTAGCCTCTGGAGGATGGTGTGTAACCTCTGGAGGACGGTGTGTAACCTCTGGAGGATGGTGTGTAACCTCTGGAGGACGGTGTGTAACCTCTGGAGGATGGTGTGTAACCTCTGGAGGATGGTGTGTAACCTCTGGAGGACGGTGTGTAACATCTGGAGGACGGTGTGTAGCCTCTGGAGGATGGTGTGTAACCTCTGGAGGACGGTGTGTAACCTCTGGAGGATGGTGTGTAACCTCTGGAGGACGGTGTGTAACCTCTGGAGGATGGAGTGTAACCTCTGGAGGACGGTGTGTAACATCTGGAGGACGGTGTGTAACCACAGTTGTACGGTGTGTAACTTCTGGAGGACGTTGTGTAGCCTCTGGAGGACGGTGTGTAACCTCTGGAGGACGGTGTGTAACCTCTGGAGGACGGTGTGTAACCTCTGGAGGACGGTGTGTAGCCTCTGGAGGACGGTGTGTAAACTCTGGAGGACGGTGTGTAACCTCTGGAGGACGTTGTGTAGCCTCTGGAGGACGGTGTGTAGCCTCTGGAGGATGGTGTGTAAACTCTGGAGGACGGTGTGTAACATCTGGAGGACGGTGTGTAGCCTCTGGAGGACGGTGTGTAACCTCAGTTGGACGGTGTGTCACCTCTGGAGGACGGTGTGTAACCTCTGGAGGACGGTGTGTAACCTCTGGAGGACGGTGTGTAACCTCTGGAGGACGGTGTGTAACCTCTGGAGGACGGTGTGTAACCTCTGGAGGACGGTGTGTAACATCTGGAGGACGGTGTGTAACCTCAGTTGGACGGTGTGTAACCTCAGTTGGACGGTGTGTCACCTCTGGAGGACGGTGTGTAACCTCTGGAGGACGTTGTTTAACCTCTGGAGGACGATGTGTAACCTCTGGAGGACGGTTTGTAACCTCTGGAGGACGTTGTGTATCCTCTGGAGGACGGTGTGTAACCTCAGTAGTACGGTGTGTAACCTCTGGAGGATGGTGTGTAGCCTCTGGAGGACGGTGTGTAACCTCTGGAGGACGGTGTGTAACATCTGGAGGACGGTGTGTAACCTCTGGAGGATGGTGTGTAACCTCTGGAGGACGGTGTGTAACATCTGGAGGATGGTGTGTAACCTCAGTAGTACGGTGTGTAACCTCTGGAGGATGGTGTGTAACCTCTGGAGGATGGTGTGTAACATCTGGAGGACGGTGTGTAACCTCAGTTGGACGGTGCGTAACCTCAGTTGGACGGTGTGTCACCTCTGGAGGACGGCGTGTAACCTCTGGAGGACGATGTATAACCTCTGGAGGAGGGTTTGTAACCTCTGGAGGACGTTGTGTAACCTCTGGAGGACGGTGTGTAACCGCAGTTGGACGGTGTGTAACCTCAGTTGGACGGTGTGTAACCTCTGGAGGATGGTGTGTAACCTCTGGAGGACGGTGTGTAACCTCTGGAGGACGGTGTGTAACCTCAGTTGGACGGTGTGTCACCTCTGGAGGACGGTGTGTAACCTCTGGAGGACGTTGTTTAACCTCTGGAGGACGATGTGTAACCTCTGGAGGACGGTTTGTAACCTCTGGAGGACGTTGTGTAACCTCTGGAGGACGGTGTGTAACCTCAGTTGGACGGTGTGTAACATCTGGAGGATGGTGTGTAACCTCAGTAGTACGGTGTGTAACCTCTGCAGGACGGTGTGTCACCTCTGGAGGACGGTGTGTAACCTCTGGAGGACGTTGTGTAACCTCTGGAGGACGGTGTGTAACCTCTGGAGGACATTGTGTAACCTCTGGAGGACGGTGTGTAACCTCAGTTGGACGGTGTGTAACCTCAGTTGGACGGTGTGTAACCTCTGGAGGACGGTGTGTAACCTCTGGAGGACGGTGTGTAACATCTGGAGGATGATGTGTAACCTCTGGAGGACGGTGTGTAACCTCTGGAGGACGGTGTGTAACCTCTGGAGGACGGTGTGTAACCTCTGGAGGATGGTGTGTAGCCTCTGGAGGACGATGTGTAACCTCTGGAGGACGGTGTGTAACCTCTGGAGGACGTTGTGTAGCCTCTGGAGGACGGTGTGTAACCTCTGGAGGACGGTGTGTAACCTCTGGAGGACGGTGTGTAGCCTCTGGAGGACGGTGTGTAAACTCTGGAGGACGGTGTGTAACCTCTGGAGGACGTTGTGTAGCCTCTGGAGGACGGTGTGTAGCCTCTGGAGGATGGTGTGTAACCTCTGGAGGACGGTGTGTAACCTCTGGAGGATGGTGTGTAACCTCTGGAGGACGGTGTGTAACCTCTGGAGGATGGTGTGTAACCTCTGGAGGATGGTGTGTAACCTCTGGAGGACGGTGTGTAACATCTGGAGGACGGTGTGTAGCCTCTGGAGGATGGTGTGTAACCTCTGGAGGACGGTGTGTAACCTCTGGAGGATGGTGTGTAACCTCTGGAGGACGGTGTGTAACCTCTGGAGGATGGAGTGTAACCTCTGGAGGACGGTGTGTAACATCTGGAGGACGGTGTGTAACCACAGTTGTACGGTGTGTAACTTCTGGAGGACGTTGTGTAGCCTCTGGAGGACGGTGTGTAACCTCTGGAGGACGGTGTGTAACCTCTGGAGGACGGTGTGTAACCTCTGGAGGACGGTGTGTAGCCTCTGGAGGACGGTGTGTAAACTCTGGAGGACGGTGTGTAACCTCTGGAGGACGTTGTGTAGCCTCTGGAGGACGGTGTGTAACCTCTGGAGGACGGTGTGTAACCTCTGGAGGATGGTGTGTAAACTCTGGAGGACGGTGTGTAACATCTGGAGGACGGTGTGTAACCTCTGGAGGATGGTGTGTAAACTCTGGAGGACGGTGTGTAACATCTGGAGGATGGTGTGTAACCTCTGGAGGACGGTGTGTAACCTCTGGAGGATGGTGTGTAAACTCTGGAGGACGGTGTGTAACATCTGGAGGACGGTGTGTAGCCTCTGGAGGACGGTGTGTAACCTCAGTTGGACGGTGTGTCACCTCTGGAGGACGGTGTGTAACCTCTGGAGGACGGTGTGTAACCTCTGGAGGACGGTGTGTAACCTCTGGAGGACGGTGTGTAACCTCTGGA
The DNA here is from genome assembly GCF_933228915.1 of Telmatherina bonti. Classification (NCBI taxonomy): domain Eukaryota; kingdom Metazoa; phylum Chordata; class Actinopteri; order Atheriniformes; family Telmatherinidae; genus Telmatherina; species Telmatherina bonti. The sequence continues at coordinate 1,061,124 of NC_136632.1, read as the reverse complement.
GGACGGTGTGTAACATCTGGAGGACGGTGTGTAACCTCAGTTGGACGGTGTGTAACCTCAGTTGGACGGTGTGTCACCTCTGGAGGACGGTGTGTAACCTCTGGAGGACGTTGTTTAACCTCTGGAGGACGATGTGTAACCTCTGGAGGACGGTTTGTAACCTCTGGAGGACGTTGTGTATCCTCTGGAGGACGGTGTGTAACCTCAGTAGTACGGTGTGTAACCTCTGGAGGATGGTGTGTAGCCTCTGGAGGACGGTGTGTAACCTCTGGAGGACGGTGTGTAACATCTGGAGGACGGTGTGTAACCTCTGGAGGATGGTGTGTAACCTCTGGAGGACGGTGTGTAACATCTGGAGGATGGTGTGTAACCTCAGTAGTACGGTGTGTAACCTCTGGAGGATGGTGTGTAACCTCTGGAGGATGGTGTGTAACATCTGGAGGACGGTGTGTAACCTCAGTTGGACGGTGTGTAACCTCAGTTGGACGGTGTGTCACCTCTGGAGGACGGCGTGTAACCTCTGGAGGACGATTTATAACCTCTGGAGGAGGGTTTGTAACCTCTGGAGGACGTTGTGTAACCTCTGGAGGACGGTGTGTAACCGCAGTTGGACGGTGTGTAACCTCAGTTGGACGGTGTGTAACCTCTGGAGGATGGTGTGTAACCTCTGGAGGACGGTGTGTAACCTCTGGAGGACGGTGTGTAACCTCAGTTGGACGGTGTGTAACCTCTGGAGGACGGTGTGTAGCCTCTGGAGGACGGTGTGTAACCTCTGGAGGACGGTGTGTAACCTCTGGAGGATGGTGTGTAACCTCTGGAGGACGGTGTGTAACCTCTGGAGGACGGTGTGTAACCTCAGTTGGACGGTGTGTAACCTCTGGAGGACGGTGTGTAACCTCTGGAGGACGGTGTGTAACCTCATTTGGACGGTGTGTAACCTCAGTTGGACGGTGTGTCACCTCTGGAGGACGGTGTGTAACCTCTGGAGGACGGTGTGTAACCTCTGGAGGACGGTGTGTAACCTCAGTTGGACGGTGTGTAACCTCAGTTGGACGGTGTGTAGCCTCTGGAGGACGGTGTGTAACCTCTGGAGGATGGTGTGTAACCTCTGGAGGACGGTGTGTAACCTCAGTTGGACGGTGTGTAACCTCTGGAGGACGGTGTGTAGCCTCTGGAGGACGGTGTGTAACCTCTGGAGGACGGTGTGTAACCTCTGGAGGACGGTATGTAACCTGTGGAGGACGGTGTGTAGCCTCTGGAGGACGGTGTGTAACCTCTGGAGGACGGTGTGTAACCTCTGGAGGACGGTGTGTAACCTCTGGAGGACGGTGTGTAACCTCTGGAGGACGGTGTGTAACATCTGGAGGACGGTGTGTAACCTCAGTAGTACGGTGTGTAACCTCTGGAGGATGGTGTGTAACCTCTGGAGGACGGTGTGTAACATCTGGAGGACGGTGTGTAACCGCAGTTGGACGGTGTGTAACCTCTGGAGGATGGTGTGTAGCCTCTGGAGGACAGTGTGTAACCTCTGGAGGACGGTGTGTAACCTCTGGAGGACGGTGTGTAACCTCTGGAGGATGGTGTGTAACCTCTGGAGGACGGTGTGTAACATCTGGAGGATGGTGTGTAACCTCAGTAGTACGGTGTGTAACCTCTGGAGGACGGTGTGTAACCTCTGGAGGATGGTGTGTAGCCTCTGGAGGACGGTGTGTAACCTCTGGAGGACGGTGTGTAACCTCTGGAGGACGGTGTGTAACCTCAGTTGGACGGTGTGTAACCTCAGTTGGACGGTGTGTAACCTCTGGAGGATGGTGTGTAACCTCTGGAGGACGGTGTGTAACCTCTGGAGGACGGTGTGTAACATCTGGAGGACGGTGTGTAACCTCAGTAGTACGGTGTGTAACCTCTGGAGGATGGTGTGTAACCTCTGGAGGACGGTGTGTAACATCTGGAGGACGGTGTGTAACCGCAGTTGGACGGTGTGTAACCTCTGGAGGATGGTGTGTAACCTCTGGAGGACGGTGTGTAACCTCTGGAGGACGGTGTGTAACCTCAGTTGGACGGTGTGTAACCTCAGTTGGACGGTGTGTAACCTCTGGAGGACGGTGTGTAACCTCTGGAGGACGGTGTGTAACCTCAGTTGGACGGTGTGTAACCTCTGGAGGACGGTGTGTAGCCTCTGGAGGACGGTGTGTAACCTCTGGAGGACGGTGTGTAACCTCTGGAGGATGGTGTGTAACCTCTGGAGGACGGTGTGTAACATCGGGAGGACGGTGTGTAACATCTGGAGGACGGTGTGTAACCTCTGGAGGACGGTGTGTAGCCTCTGGAGGACGGTGTGTAACCTCAGTTGGACGGTGTGTAACCTCTGGAGGACGGTGTGTAGCCTCTGGAGGACGGTGTGTAGCCTCTGGAGGACGGTGTGTAACCTCTGGAGGACGGTGTGTAACCTCAGGAGGACGGTGTGTAGCCTCTGGAGGACGGTGTGTAGCCTCTGGAGGATGGTGTGTAGCCTCTGGAGAACGGTGTGTAACCTCAGTTGGTATGTAACCTCAGTTGGACAGTGTGTAACCTCTGGAGGATGGTGTGTAACCTCTGGAGGACGGTGTGTAACATCTGGAGGACGGTGTGTAACCTCTGGAGGACGGTGTGTAACCGCAGTTGGACGGTGTGTAACCTCTGGAGGATGGTGTGTAGCCTCTGGAGGACGGTGTGTAACCTCTGGAGGACGGTGTGTAACCTCTGGAGGACGGTGTGTAACCTCTGGAGGACGGTGTGTAACCTCTGGGGGATGGTGTGTAACCTCTGGAGGACGGTGTGTAACATCTGGAGGACGGTGTGTAACCTCAGTAGTACGGTGTGTAACCTCTGGAGGATGGTGTGTAACCTCTGGAGGACGGTGTGTAACCTCTGGAGGACGGTGTGTAACCGCAGTTGGACGGTGTGTAACCTCTGGAGGATGGTGTGTAGCCTCCGGAGGACGGTGTGTAACCTCTGGAGGACGGTGTGTAACCTCTGGAGGACGGTGTGTAACCTCTGGAGGACGGTGTGTAACCTCTGGAGGATGGTGTGTAACCTCTGGAGGACGGTGTGTAACATCTGGAGGACGGTGTGTAACCTCAGTAGTACGGTGTGTAACCTCTGGAGGATGGTGTGTAACCTCTGGAGGACGGTGTGTAACATCTGGAGGACGGTGTGTAACCGCAGTTGGACGGTGTGTAGCCTCTGGAGGATGGTGTGTAGCCTCTGGAGGACAGTGTGTAACCTCTGGAGGACGGTGTGTAACCTCTGGAGGACGGTGTGTAACCTCTGGAGGATGGTGTGTAACCTCTGGAGGACGGTGTGTAACATCTGGAGGATGGTGTGTAACCTCAGTAGTACGGTGTGTAACCTCTGGAGGACGGTGTGTAACCTCTGGAGGATGGTGTGTAGCCTCTGGAGGACGGTGTGTAACCTCTGGAGGACGGTGTGTAACCTCTGGAGGACGGTGTGTAACCTCAGTTGGACGGTGTGTAACCTCAGTTGGACGGTGTGTAACCTCTGGAGGATGGTGTGTAACCTCTGGAGGACGGTGTGTAACCTCTGGAGGACGGTGTGTAACCTCAGTTGGACGGTGTGTAACCTCTGGAGGACGGTGTGTAGCCTCTGTAGGACGGTGTGTAACCTCTGGAGGACGGTGTGTAACCTCTGGAGGATGGTGTGTAACCTCTGGAGGACGGTGTGTAACATCGGGAGGACGGTGTGTAACATCTGGAGGACGGTGTGTAACCTCTGGAGGACGGTGTGTAGCCTCTGGAGGACGGTGTGTAGCCTCTGGAGGACGGTGTGTAACCTCTGGAGGACGGTGTGTAACCTCAGGAGGACGGTGTGTAGCCTCTGGAGGACGGTGTGTAGCCTCTGGAGGATGGTGTGTAGCCTCTGGAGAACGGTGTGTAACCTCAGTTGGTATGTAACCTCAGTTGGACAGTGTGTAACCTCTGGAGGATGGTGTGTAACCTCTGGAGGACGGTGTGTAACATCTGGAGGACGGTGTGTAACCTCTGGAGGACGGTGTGTAACCGCAGTTGGACGGTGTGTAACCTCTGGAGGATGGTGTGTAGCCTCTGGAGGACGGTGTGTAACCTCTGGAGGACGGTGTGTAACCTCTGGAGGACGGTGTGTAGCCTCTGGAGGACGGTGTGTAACCTCTGGAGGATGGTGTGTAACCTCTGGAGGACGGTGTGTAACATCTGGAGGACGGTGTGTAACCTCAGTAGTACGGTGTGTAACCTCTGGAGGATGGTGTGTAACCTCTGGAGGACGGTGTGTAACATCTGGAGGACGGTGTGTAACCGCAGTTGGACGGTGTGTAACCTCTGGAGGATGGTGTGTAGCCTCTGGAGGACGGTGTGTAACCTCTGGAGGACGGTGTGTAACCTCTGGAGGACGGTGTGTAACCTCTGGAGGATGGTGTGTAACCTCTGGAGGACGGTGTGTAACATCTGGAGGATGGTGTGTAACCTCAGTAGTACGGTGTGTAACCTCTGGAGGATGGTGTGTAACCTCTGGAGGACGGTGTGTAACATCTGGAGGACGGTGTGTAACCGCAGTTGGACGGTGTGTAACCTCTGGAGGATGGTGTGTAGCCTCTGGAGGACGGTGTGTAACCTCTGGAGGACGGTGTGTAACCTCTGGAGGACAGTGTGTAACCTCTGGAGGATGGTGTGTAACCTCTGGAGGACGGTGTGTAACCTCTGTTGGACGGTGTGTCACCTCTGGAGGACGGTGTGTAACCTCTGGAGGACGTTGTTTAACCTCTGGAGGACGATGTGTAACCTCTGGAGGACGGTTTGTAACCTCTGGAGGACGTTGTGTAACCTCTGGAGGACGGTGTGTAACCTCAGTTGGACGGTGTGTAACATCTGGAGGATGGTGTGTAACCTCAGTAGTACGGTGTGTAACCTCTGCAGGACGGTGTGTCACCTCTGGAGGACGGTGTGTAACCTCTGGAGGACGTTGTGTAACCTCTGGAGGACGGTGTGTAACCTCTGGAGGACATTGTGTAACCTCTGGAGGACGGTGTGTAACCTCAGTTGGACGGTGTGTAACCTCAGTTGGACGGTGTGTAACCTCTGGAGGACGGTGTGTAACCTCTGGAGGACGGTGTGTAACATCTGGAGGATGATGTGTAACCTCTGGAGGACGGTGTGTAACCTCTGGAGGACGGTGTGTAACCTCTGGAGGACGGTGTGTAACCTCTGGAGGATGGTGTGTAGCCTCTGGAGGACGATGTGTAACCTCTGGAGGACGGTGTGTAACCTCTGGAGGACGTTGTGTAGCCTCTGGAGGACGGTGTGTAACCTCTGGAGGACGGTGTGTAACCTCTGGAGGACGGTGTGTAGCCTCTGGAGGACGGTGTGTAAACTCTGGAGGACGGTGTGTAACCTCTGGAGGACGTTGTGTAGCCTCTGGAGGACGGTGTGTGGCCTCTGGAGGATGGTGTGTAACCTCAGGAGGACGGTGTGTAGCCTCTGGAGGACGGTGTGTAGCCTCTGGAGGATGGTGTGTAGCCTCTGGAGAACGGTGTGTAACCTCAGTTGGTATGTAACCTCAGTTGGACAGTGTGTAACCTCTGGAGGATGGTGTGTAACCTCTGGAGGACGGTGTGTAACATCTGGAGGACGGTGTGTAACCTCTGGAGGACGGTGTGTAACCGCAGTTGGACGGTGTGTAACCTCTGGAGGATGGTGTGTAGCCTCTGGAGGACGGTGTGTAACCTCTGGAGGACGGTGTGTAACCTCTGGAGGACGGTGTGTAACCTCTGGAGGACGGTGTGTAACCTCTGGAGGATGGTGTGTAACCTCTGGAGGACGGTGTGTAACATCTGGAGGACGGTGTGTAACCTCAGTAGTACGGTGTGTAACCTCTGGAGAATGGTGTGTAACCTCTGGAGGACGGTGTGTAACATCTGGAGGACGGTGTGTAACCGCAGTTGGACGGTGTGTAACCTCTGGAGGATGGTGTGTAGCATCTGGAGGACGGTGTGTAACCTCTGGAGGACGGTGTGTAACCTCTGGAGGACGGTGTGTAACCTCTGGAGGATGGTGTGTAACCTCTGGAGGACGGTGTGTAACATCTGGAGGACGGTGTGTAACCGCAGTTGGACGGTGTGTAACCTCTGGAGGATGGTGTGTAGCCTCTGGAGGACGGTGTGTAACCTCTGGAGGACGGTGTGTAACCTCTGGAGGACAGTGTGTAACCTCTGGAGGATGGTGTGTAACCTCTGGAGGACGGTGTGTAACCTCTGTTGGACGGTGTGTCACCTCTGGAGGACGGTGTGTAACCTCAGTTGGACGGTGTGTAACCTCAGTTGGACGGTGTGTCACCTCTGGAGGACGGTGTGTAACCTCTGGAGGACGTTGTTTAACCTCTGGAGGACGATGTGTAACCTCTGGAGGACGGTTTGTAACCTCTGGAGGACGTTGTGTAACCTCTGGAGGACGGTGTGTAACCTCAGTTGGACGGTGTGTAACATCTGGAGGATGGTGTGTAACCTCAGTAGTACGGTGTGTAACCTCTGCAGGACGGTGTGTCACCTCTGGAGGACGGTGTGTAACCTCTGGAGGACGTTGTGTAACCTCTGGAGGACGGTGTGTAACCTCTGGAGGACATTGTGTAACCTCTGGAGGACGGTGTGTAACCTCAGTTGGACGGTGTGTAACCTCAGTTGGACGGTGTGTAACCTCTGGAGGACGGTGTGTAACCTCTGGAGGACGGTGTGTAACATCTGGAGGATGATGTGTAACCTCTGGAGGACGGTGTGTAACCTCTGGAGGACGGTGTGTAACCTCTGGAGGACGGTGTGTAACCTCTGGAGGATGGTGTGTAGCCTCTGGAGGACGATGTGTAACCTCTGGAGGACGGTGTGTAACCTCTGGAGGACGTTGTGTAGCCTCTGGAGGACGGTGTGTAACCTCTGGAGGACGGTGTGTAACCTCTGGAGGACGGTGTGTAGCCTCTGGAGGACGGTGTGTAAACTCTGGAGGACGGTGTGTAACCTCTGGAGGACGTTGTGTAGCCTCTGGAGGATGGTGTGTAACCTCTGGAGGACGGTGTGTAACCTCTGGAGGATGGTGTGTAACCTCTGGAGGACGGTGTGTAACCTCTGGAGGATGGTGTGTAACCTCTGGAGGATGGTGTGTAACCTCTGGAGGACGGTGTGTAACATCTGGAGGACGGTGTGTAACATCTGGAGGATGGTGTGTAACCTCAGTAGTACGGTGTGTAACCTCTGGAGGATGGTGTGTAACCTCTGGAGGATGGTGTGTAACCTCTGGAGGACGGTGTGTAACATCTGGAGGACGGTGTGTAACCGCAGTTGGACGGTGTGTAACCTCTGGAGGATGGTGTGTAGCCTCTGGAGGACGGTGTGTAACCTCTGGAGGACAGTGTGTAACCTCTGGAGGATGGTGTGTAACCTCTGGAGGACGGTGTGTAACCTCTGTTGGACGGTGTGTCACCTCTGGAGGACGGTGTGTAACCTCAGTTGGACGGTGTGTAACCTCAGTTGGACGGTGTGTCACCTCTGGAGGACGGTGTGTAACCTCTGGAGGACGGTTTGTAACCTCTGGAGGACGTTGTGTAACCTCTGGAGGACGGTGTGTAACCTCAGTTGGACGGTGTGTAACATCTGGAGGATGGTGTGTAACCTCAGTAGTACGGTGTGTAACCTCTGCAGGACGGTGTGTCACCTCTGGAGGACGGTGTGTAACCTCTGGAGGACGTTGTGTAACCTCTGGAGGACGGTGTGTAACCTCTGGAGGACATTGTGTAACCTCTGGAGGACGGTGTGTAACCTCAGTTGGACGGTGTGTAACCTCAGTTGGACGGTGTGTAACCTCTGGAGGACGGTGTGTAACCTCTGGAGGACGGTGTGTAACATCTGGAGGATGATGTGTAACCTCAGTTGGACGGTGTGTAACCTCAGTTGGACGGTGTGTAACCTCTGGAGGACGGTGTGTAACCTCTGGAGGACGGTGTGTAACATCTGGAGGATGATGTGTAACCTCTGGAGGACGGTGTGTAACCTCTGGAGGACGGTGTGTAACCTCTGGAGGACGGTGTGTAACCTCTGGAGGATGGTGTGTAGCCTCTGGAGGACGATGTGTAACCTCTGGAGGACGTTGTGTAGCCTCTGGAGGACGGTGTGTAACCTCTGGAGGACGGTGTGTAACCTCTGGAGGACGGTGTGTAGCCTCTGGAGGACGGTGTGTAAACTCTGGAGGACGGTGTGTAACCTCTGGAGGACGTTGTGTAGCCTCTGGAGGACGGTGTGTAGCCTCTGGAGGATGGTGTGTAACCTCTGGAGGACGGTGTGTAACCTCTGGAGGATGGTGTGTAACCTCTGGAGGACGGTGTGTAACCTCTGGAGGATGGTGTGTAACCTCTGGAGGATGGTGTGTAACCTCTGGAGGACGGTGTGTAACATCTGGAGGACGGTGTGTAGCCTCTGGAGGATGGTGTGTAACCTCTGGAGGACGGTGTGTAACCTCTGGAGGATGGTGTGTAACCTCTGGAGGACGGTGTGTAACCTCTGGAGGACGGTGTGTAACCTCTGGAGGACGGTGTGTAACCTCTGGAGGACGTTGTTTAACCTCTGGAGGACGATGTGTAACCTCTGGAGGACGGTTTGTAACCTCTGGAGGACGTTGTGTAACCTCTGGAGGACGGTGTGTAACCTCAGTTGGACGGTGTGTAACATCTGGAGGATGGTGTGTAACCTCAGTAGTACGGTGTGTAACCTCTGCAGGACGGTGTGTCACCTCTGGAGGACGGTGTGTAACCTCTGGAGGACGTTGTGTAACCTCTGGAGGACGGTGTGTAACCTCTGGAGGACATTGTGTAACCTCTGGAGGACGGTGTGTAACCTCAGTTGGACGGTGTGTAACCTCAGTTGGACGGTGTGTCACCTCTGGAGGACGGTGTGTAACCTCAGTTGGACGGTGTGTAACCTCTGCAGGACGGTGTGTCACCTCTGGAGGACGGTGTGTAACCTCTGGAGGACGGTGTGTAACCTCTGGAGGACGGTGTGTAACATCTGGAGGATGATGTGTAACCTCTGGAGGACGGTGTGTAACCTCTGGAGGACGGTGTGTAACCTCTGGAGGACGGTGTGTAACCTCTGGAGGATGGTGTGTAGCCTCTGGAGGACGATGTGTAAACTCTGGAGGACGGTGTGTAACCTCTGGAGGACGTTGTGTAGCCTCTGGAGGACGGTGTGTAACCTCTGGAGGACGGTGTGTAACCTCTGGAGGACGGTGTGTAGCCTCTGGAGGACGGTGTGTAAACTCTGGAGGACGGTGTGTAACCTCGGGAGGACGTTGTGTAGCCTCTGGAGGACGGTGTGTAGCCTCTGGAGGATGGTGTGTAACCTCTGGAGGACGGTGTGTAACCTCTGGAGGATGGTGTGTAACCTCTGGAGGACGGTGTGTAACCTCTGGAGGATGGTGTGTAACCTCTGGAGGATGGTGTGTAACCTCTGGAGGACGGTGTGTAACATCTGGAGGACGGTGTGTAGCCTCTGGAGGATGGTGTGTAACCTCTGGAGGACGGTGTGTAACCTCTGGAGGATGGTGTGTAACCTCTGGAGGACGGTGTGTAACCTCTGGAGGATGGAGTGTAACCTCTGGAGGACGGTGTGTAACATCTGCAGGACGGTGTGTAACCACAGTTGTACGGTGTGTAACTTCTGGAGGACGTTGTGTAGCCTCTGGAGGACGGTGTGTAACCTCTGGAGGACGGTGTGTAACCTCTGGAGGACGGTGTGTAACCTCTGGAGGACGGTGTGTAGCCTCTGGAGGACGGTGTGTAAACTCTGGAGGACGGTGTGTAACCTCTGGAGGACGTTGTGTAGCCTCTGGAGGACGGTGTGTAGCCTCTGGAGGATGGTGTGTAACCTCTGGAGGACGGTGTGTAACCTCTGGAGGATGGTGTGTAACCTCTGGAGGACGGTGTGTAACCTCTGGAGGATGGTGTGTAACCTCTGGAGGATGGTGTGTAACCTCTGGAGGACGGTGTGTAACATCTGGAGGACGGTGTGTAGCCTCTGGAGGACGGTGTGTAACCTCAGTTGGACGGTGTGTCACCTCTGGAGGACGGTGTGTAACCTCTGGAGGACGGTGTGTAACCTCTGGAGGACGGTGTGTAACCTCTGTTGGATGGTGTGTAACCTCAGTTGGACGGTGTGTAACCTCTGGAGGACGGTGTGTAACCTCTGGAGGACGGTGTGTAACCTCTGGAGGACGGTGTGTAACCTCTGGAGGATGGTGTGTAACCTCTGGAGGACGGTGTGTAACATCTGGAGGACGGTGTGTAACCTCAGTTGGACGGTGTGTAACCTCAGTTGGACGGTGTGTAACATCTGGAGGATGGTGTGTAACCTCAGTAGTACGGTGTGTAACCTCTGGAGGATGGTGTGTAGCCTCTGGAGGACGGTGTGTAACCTCTGGAGGACGGTGTGTAACATCTGGAGGACGGTGTGTAACCTCTGGAGGATGGTGTGTAACCTCTGGAGGACGGTGTGTAACATCTGGAGGATGGTGTGTAACCTCAGTAGTACGGTGTGTAACCTCTGGAGGATGGTGTGTAACCTCTGGAGGATGGTGTGTAACATCTGGAGGACGGTGTGTAACCTCAGTTGGACGGTGTGTAACCTCAGTTGGACGGTGTTTCACCTCTGGAGGACGGTGTGTAACCTCTGGAGGACGTTGTGTAACCTCTGGAGGACGATGTGTAACCTCTGGAGGAGGGTTTGTAACCTCTGGAGGACGTTGTGTAACCTCTGGAGGACGGTGTGTAACCTCAGTTGTACGGTGTGTAACCTCAGTTGGACGGTGTGTAACCTCTGGAGGATGGTGTGTAGCCTCTGGAGGACGGTGTGTAACCTCTGGAGGACGGTGTGTAACATCTGGAGGACGGTGTGTAACCTCTGGAGGATGGTGTGTAACCTCTGGAGGACGGTGTGTAACATCTGGAGGATGGTGTGTAACCTCAGTAGTACGGTGTGTAACCTCTGGAGGATGGTGTGTAACCTCTGGAGGATGGTGTGTAACATCTGGAGGACGGTGTGTAACCTCAGTTGGACGGTGTGTAACCTCAGTTGGACGGTGTTTCACCTCTGGAGGACGGTGTGTAACCTCTGGAGGACGTTGTGTAACCTCTGGAGGACGATGTGTAACCTCTGGAGGAGGGTTTGTAACCTCTGGAGGACGTTGTGTAACCTCTGGAGGACGGTGTGTAACCTCAGTTGTACGGTGTGTAACCTCAGTTGGACGGTGTGTAACCTCTGGAGGATGGTGTGTAACCTCTGGAGGACGGTGTGTAACCTCTGGAGGACGGTGTGTAACCTCAGTTGGACGGTGTGTAACCTCTGGAGGACGGTGTGTAGCCTCTGGAGGACGGTGTGTAACCTCTGGAGGACGGTGTGTAACCTCTGGAGGATGGTGTGTAACCTCTGGAGGACGGTGTGTAACCTCTGGAGGACGGTGTGTAACCTCAGTTGGACGGTGTGTAACCTCTGGAGGACGGTGTGTAACCTCTGGAGGACGGTGTGTAACCTCAGTTGAACGGTGTGTAACCTCAGTTGGACGGTGTGTCACCTCTGGAGGACGGTGTGTAACCTCTGGAGGACGGTGTGTAACCTCTGGAGGACGGTGTGTAACCTCAGTTTGACGGTGTGTAACCTCAGTTGGACGGTGTGTAGCCTCTGGAGGACGGTGTGTAACCTCTGGAGGATGGTGTGTAACCTCTGGAGGACGGTGTGTAACCTCTGGAGGACGGTGTGTAACCTCAGTTGGACGGTGTGTAACCTCTGGAGGAAGGTGTGTAGCCTCTGGAGGACGGTGTGTAACCTCTGGAGGACGGTGTGTAACCTCTGGAGGATGGTGTGTAACCTCTGGAGGATGGTGTGTAACCTCTGGAGGACGGTGTGTGACCTCTGGAGGACGGTGTGTAACCTCAGTTGGACGGTGTGTAACCTCAGTTGGACGGTGTGTAACCTCTGGAGGACGGTGTGTAGCCTCTGGAGGACGGTGTGTAACCTCTGGAGGACGGTGTGTAACCTCTGGAGGACGGTGTGTAACCTGTGGAGGACGGTGTGTAGCCTCTGGAGGATGGTGTGTAACCTCTGGAGGACGGTGTGTAACCTCTGGAGGATGGTGTGTAACCTCTGGAGGATGGTGTGTAACCTCTGGAGGACGGTGTGTGACCTCTGGAGGACGGTGTGTAACCTCAGTTGGACGGTGTGTAACCTCAGTTGGACGGTGTGTAACCTCTGGAGGACGGTGTGTAACCTCTGGAGGACGGTGTGTAACCTCTGGAGGATGGTGTGTAACCTCTGGAGGATGGTGTGTAACCTCTGGAGGACGGTGTGTGACCTCTGGAGGACGGTGTGTAACCTCAGTTGGACGGTGTGTAACCTCAGTTGGACGGTGTGTAACCTCTGGAGGATGGTGTGTAACCTCTGGAGGACGGTGTGTAGCCTCTGGAGGACGGTGTGTAACCTCTGGAGGACGGTGTGTAGCTTCTGGAGGACGGTGTGTAGCCTCTGGAGGACGGTGTGTAGCCTCTGGAGGACGGTGTGTAACCTCTGGAGGACGGTGTGTAGCCTCTGGAGGACGGTGTGTAACCTCTGGAGGATGGTGTGTAACCTCTGGAGGACGGTATGTAACCTCAGTTGGACAGTGTGTAACCTCTGGAGGATGGTGTGTAACCTCTGGAGGACGGTGTGTCACATCTGGAGGACGGTGTGTAACATCTGGAGGACGGTGTGTAACCGCAGTTGGACAGTGTGTAACCTCTGGAGGATGGTGTGTAACCTCTGGAGGACGGTGTGTAACCTCTGGAGGATGGTGTGTAACCTCTGGAGGACGGTGTGTAACCTCTGGAGGATGGTGTGTAACCTCTGGAGGATGGAGTGTAACCTCTGGAGGACGGTGTGTAACATCTGGAGGACGGTGTGTAACCACAGTTGTACGGTGTGTAACCTCTGGAGGATGGTGTGTAACCACTGGAGGACGGTGTGTAACATCTGGAGGACGGTGTGTAACCTCAGTTGGACGGTGTGTAACCTCTGGAGGACGGTGTGTAACCTCTGGAGGACGTTGTGTAACCTCTGGAGGACGGTGTGTAACCTCTGGAGGACATTGTGTAACCTCTGGAGGACGGTGTGTAACCTCAGTTGGACGGTGTGTAACCTCAGTTGGACGGTGTGTAACCTCTGGAGGACGGGGTGTAACCTCTGGAGGACGGTGTGTAACATCTGGAGGATGATGTGTAACCTCTGGAGGACGGTGTGTAACCTCTGGAGGACGGTGTGTAACCTCTGGAGGACGGTGTGTAACCTCTGGAGGATGGTGTGTACCCTCTGGAGGACGATGTGTAACCTCTGGAAGACGGTGTGTAACCTCTGGAGGACGTTGTGTAGCCTCTGGAGGACGGTGTGTAACCTCTGGAGGACGGTGTGTAACCTCTGGAGGACGGTGTGTAGCCTCTGGAGGACGGTGTGTAAACTCTGGAGGACGGTGTGTAACCTCTGGAGGACGTTGTGTAGCCTCTGGAGGACGGTGTGTAGCCTCTGGAGGATGGTGTGTAACCTCTGGAGGACGGTGTGTCACCTCTGGAGGATGGTGTGTAACCTCTGGAGGACGGTGTGTAACCTCTGGAGGATGGTGTGTAACCTCTGGAGGATGGTGTGTAACCTCTGGAGGACGGTGTGTAACATCTGGAGGACGGTGTGTAGCCTCTGGAGGATGGTGTGTAACCTCTGGAGGACGGTGTGTAACCTCTGGAGGATGGTGTGTAACCTCTGGAGGACGGTGTGTAACCTCTGGAGGATGGAGTGTAACCTCTGGAGGACGGTGTGTAACCTCTGGAGGACGGTGTGTAACCACAGTTGTACGGTGTGTAACCTCTGGAGGACGTTGTGTAGCCTCTGGAGGACGGTGTGTAACCTCTGGAGGACGGTGTGTAACCTCTGGAGGACGGTGTGTAACCTCTGGAGGACGGTGTGTAGCCTCTGGAGGACGGTGTGTAAACTCTGGAGGACGGTGTGTAACCTCTGGAGGACGTTGTGTAGCCTCTGGAGGACGGTGTGTAGCCTCTGGAGGATGGTGTGTAACCTCTGGAGGACGGTGTGTAACCTCTGGAGGATGGTGTGTAACCTCTGGAGGACGGTGTGTAACCTCTGGAGGATGGTGTGTAACCTCTGGAGGATGGTGTGTAACCTCTGGAGGACGGTGTGTAACATCTGGAGGACGGTGTGTAGCCTCTGGAGGACGGTGTGTAACCTCAGTTGGACGGTGTGTCACCTCTGGAGGACGGTGTGTAACCTCTGGAGGACGGTGTGTAACCTCTGGAGGACGGTGTGTAACCTCTGGAGGACGGTGTGTAACCTCTGTTGGATGGTGTGTAACCTCAGTTGGACGGTGTGTAACCTCTGGAGGACGGTGTGTAACCTCTGGAGGACGGTGTGTAACCTCTGGAGGATGGTGTGTAACCTCTGGAGGACGGTGTGTAACCTCTGGAGGATGGTGTGTAACCTCTGGAGGATGGTGTGTAACCTCTGGAGGACGGTGTGTAGCCTCTGGAGGACGGTGTGTAGCCTCCGGAGGACGGTGTGTAGCCTCTGGAGGATGGTGTGTAACCTCTGGAGGACGGTGTGTAGCCTCTGGAGGACGGTGTGTAGCCTCTGGAGGATGGTGTGTAACCTCAGTTGGACGGTGTGTAACCTTGGGAGGACGGTGTGTAACATCTGGAGGACGGTGTGTAACCTCAGTTGGACGGTGTGTAACCTCTGGAGGACGGTGTGTAACCTCTGGAGGACGGTGTGTAACATCTGGAGGATGATGTGTAACCTCTGGAGGACGGTGTGTAACCTCTGGAGGACGGTGTGTAACCTCTGGAGGACGGTGTGTAGCCTCTGGAGGACGATGTGTAACCTCTGGAGGACGGTGTGTAACCTCTGGAGGACGTTGTGTAGCCTCTGGAGGACGGTGTGTAACCTCTGGAGGACGGTGTGTAACCTCTGGAGGACGTTGTGTAGCCTCTGGAGGACGGTGTGTAGCCTCTGGAGGATGGTGTTTAACCTCTGGAGGACGGTGTGTAGCCTCTGGAGGAAGGAGTGTAGCCTCTGGAGGACGGTGTGTAACCTCTGGAGGATGGTGTGTAACCTCTGGAGGATGGTGTGTAACCTCTGGAGGACGGTGTGTAACATCTGGAGGACGGTGTGTAGCCTCTGGAGGACGGTGTGTAACCTCAGTTGGACGGTGTGTCACCTCTGGAGGACGGTGTGTAACCTCTGGAGGAAGGTGTGTAACCTCTGGAGGACGGTGTGTAACCTCTGTTGGATGGTGTGTAACCTCAGTTGGACGGTGTGTAACCTCTGGAGGACGGTGTGTAACCTCTGGAGGACGTTGTGTAACCTCTGGAGGACGGTGTGTAACCTCAGTTGGACGGTGTGTAACCTCAGTTGGACGGTGTGTAACCTCTGGAGGACGTTGTGTAACCTCTGGAGGACGGTGTGTAACCTCTGGAGGATGGTGTGTAACCTCTGGAGGACGGTGTGTAACCACAGTTGTACGGTGTGTAACCTCTGGAGGACGTTGTGTAGCCTCTGGAGGACGGTGTGTAACCTCTGGAGGACGGTGTGTAACCTCTGGAGGACGGTGTGTAACCTCTGGAGGACGGTGTGTAGCCTCTGGAGGACGGTGTGTAAACTCTGGAGGACGGTGTGTAACCTCTGGAGGACGTTGTGTAGCCTCTGGAGGACGGTGTGTAGCCTCTGGAGGATGGTGTGTAACCTCTGGAGGACGGTGTGTAACCTCTGGAGGATGGTGTGTAACCTCTGGAGGATGGTGTGTAACCTCTGGAGGATGGTGTGTAACCTCTGGAGGACGGTGTGTAACATCTGGAGGACGGTGTGTAGCCTCTGGAGGACGGTGTGTAACCTCAGTTGGACGGTGTGTCTCCTCTGGAGGACGGTGTGTAACCTCTGGAGGATGGTGTGTAACCTCTGGAGGACGGTGTGTAGCCTCTGGAGGACGGTGTGTAGCCTCCGGAGGACGGTGTGTAGCCTCTGGAGGACGGTGTGTAACCTCTGGAGGACGGTGTGTAACCTCTGGAGGACGGTGTGTAACCTCTGGAGGACGGTGTGTAGCCTCTGGAGGACGGTGTGTAAACTCTGGAGGACGGTGTGTAACCTCTGGAGGACGTTGTGTAGCCTCTGGAGGACGGTGTGTAGCCTCTGGAGGATGGTGTGTAACCTCTGGAGGACGGTGTGTAACCTCTGGAGGATGGTGTGTAACCTCTGGAGGACGGTGTGTAACCTCTGGAGGATGGTGTGTAACCTCTGGAGGATGGTGTGTAACCTCTGGAGGACGGTGTGTAACATCTGGAGGACGGTGTGTAGCCTCTGGAGGACGGTGTGTAACCTCAGTTGGACGGTGTGTCACCTCTGGAGGACGGTGTGTAACCTCTGGAGGACGGTGTGTAACCTCTGGAGGACGGTGTGTAACCTCTGTTGGATGGTGTGTAACCTCAGTTGGACGGTGTGTAACCTCTGGAGGACGGTGTGTAACCTCTGGAGGACGGTGTGTAACCTCTGGAGGATGGTGTGTAACCTCTGGAGGACGGTGTGTAACCTCTGGAGGATGGTGTGTAACCTCTGGAGGATGGTGTGTAACCTCTGGAGGACGGTGTGTAGCCTCTGGAGGACGGTGTGTAGCCTCCGGAGGACGGTGTGTAGCCTCTGGAGGATGGTGTGTAACCTCTGGAGGACGGTGTGTAGCCTCTGGAGGACGGTGTGTAGCCTCTGGAGGATGGTGTGTAACCTCAGTTGGACGGTGTGTAACCTTGGGAGGACGGTGTGTAACATCTGGAGGACGGTGTGTAACCTCAGTTGGACGGTGTGTAACCTCTGGAGGACGGTGTGTAACCTCTGGAGGACGGTGTGTAACATCTGGAGGATGATGTGTAACCTCTGGAGGACGGTGTGTAACCTCTGGAGGACGGTGTGTAACCTCTGGAGGACGGTGTGTAGCCTCTGGAGGACGATGTGTAACCTCTGGAGGACGGTGTGTAACCTCTGGAGGACGTTGTGTAGCCTCTGGAGGACGGTGTGTAACCTCTGGAGGACGGTGTGTAACCTCTGGAGGACGTTGTGTAGCCTCTGGAGGACGGTGTGTAGCCTCTGGAGGATGGTGTTTAACCTCTGGAGGACGGTGTGTAGCCTCTGGAGGAAGGAGTGTAGCCTCTGGAGGACGGTGTGTAACCTCTGGAGGATGGTGTGTAACCTCTGGAGGATGGTGTGTAACCTCTGGAGGACGGTGTGTAACATCTGGAGGACGGTGTGTAGCCTCTGGAGGACGGTGTGTAACCTCAGTTGGACGGTGTGTCACCTCTGGAGGACGGTGTGTAACCTCTGGAGGAAGGTGTGTAACCTCTGGAGGACGGTGTGTAACCTCTGTTGGATGGTGTGTAACCTCAGTTGGACGGTGTGTAACCTCTGGAGGACGGTGTGTAACCTCTGGAGGACGTTGTGTAACCTCTGGAGGACGGTGTGTAACCTCAGTTGGACGGTGTGTAACCTCAGTTGGACGGTGTGTAACCTCTGGAGGACGTTGTGTAACCTCTGGAGGACGGTGTGTAACCTCTGGAGGATGGTGTGTAACCTCTGGAGGACGGTGTGTAACCACAGTTGTACGGTGTGTAACCTCTGGAGGACGTTGTGTAGCCTCTGGAGGACGGTGTGTAACCTCTGGAGGACGGTGTGTAACCTCTGGAGGACGGTGTGTAACCTCTGGAGGACGGTGTGTAGCCTCTGGAGGACGGTGTGTAAACTCTGGAGGACGGTGTGTAACCTCTGGAGGACGTTGTGTAGCCTCTGGAGGACGGTGTGTAGCCTCTGGAGGATGGTGTGTAACCTCTGGAGGACGGTGTGTAACCTCTGGAGGATGGTGTGTAACCTCTGGAGGATGGTGTGTAACCTCTGGAGGATGGTGTGTAACCTCTGGAGGACGGTGTGTAACATCTGGAGGACGGTGTGTAGCCTCTGGAGGACGGTGTGTAACCTCAGTTGGACGGTGTGTCTCCTCTGGAGGACGGTGTGTAACCTCTGGAGGACGGTGTGTTACCTCTGGAGGACGGTGTGTAACCTCTGGAGGACGGTGTGTAACCTCTGTTGGATGGTGTGTAACCTCAGTTGGACGGTGTGTAACCTCTGGAGGACGGTGTGTAACCTCTGGAGGACGGTGTGTAACCTCTGGAGGATGGTGTGTAACCTCTGGAGGACGGTGTGTAACCTCTGGAGGATGGTGTGTAACCTCTGGAGGATGGTGTGTAACCTCTGGAGGACGGTGTGTAGCCTCTGGAGGACGGTGTGTAGCCTCCGGAGGACGGTGTGTAGCCTCTGGAGGACGGTGTGTAGCCTCTGGAGGATGGTGTGTAACCTCAGTTGGACGGTGTGTAACCTCGGGAGGACGGTGTGTAACATCTGGAGGACGGTGTGTAACCTCAGTTGGACGGTGTGTAACCTCTGGAGGACGGTGTGTAACCTCTGGAGGACGGTGTGTAACATCTGGAGGATGATGTGTAACCTCTGGAGGACGGTGTGTAACCTCTGGAGGACGGTGTGTAACCTCTGGAGGACGGTGTGTAGCCTCTGGAGGACGATGTGTAACCTCTGGAGGACGGTGTGTAACCTCTGGAGGACGTTGTGTAGCCTCTGGAGGACGGTGTGTAACCTCTGGAGGACGGTGTGTAACCTCTGGAGGACGTTGTGTAGCCTCTGGAGGACGGTGTGTAGCCTCTGGAGGATGGTGTTTAACCTCTGGAGGACGGTGTGTAGCCTCTGGAGGAAGGTGTGTAGCCTCTGGAGGACGGTGTGTAACCTCTGGAGGATGGTGTGTAACCTCTGGAGGATGGTGTGTAACCTCTGGAGGACGGCGTGTAACATCTGGAGGACGGTGTGTAGCCTCTGGAGGACGGTGTGTAACCTCAGTTGGACGGTGTGTCACCTCTGGAGGACGGTGTGTAACCTCTGGAGGACGGTGTGTAACCTCTGGAGGACGGTGTGTAACCTCTGTTGGATGGTGTGTAACCTCAGTTGGACGGTGTGTAACCTCTGGAGGACGGTGTGTAGCCTCTGGAGGACGGTGTGTAACCTCTGGAGGATGGTGTGTAACCTCTGGAGGACGGTGTGTACCCTCTGGAGGATGGTGTGTAACCTCTGGAGGATGGTGTGTAACATCTGGAGGACGGTGTGTAACATCTGGAGGACGGTGTGTAACCGCAGTTGGACGGTGTGTAACCTCTGGAGGATGGTGTGTAACCTCTGGAGGACGGTGTGTAACCTCTGGAGGATGGTGTGTAACCTCTGGAGGACGGTGTGTAACCTCTGGAGGATGGTGTGTAACCTCTGGAGGACGGTGTGTAACATCTGGAGGACGGTGTGTAACCTCAGTTGTATGGTGTGTAACCTCTGGAGGATGGTGTGTAACATCTGGAGGACGGGGTGTAACATCTGGAGGACGGTGTGTAACCTCAGTTGGACGGTGTGTAACCTCTGAAGGACGGTGTGTCACCTCTGGAGGACGGTGTGTAACCTCTGGAGGACGTTGTGTAACCTCTGGAGGACGGTGTGTAACCTCAGTTGGACGGTGTGTAACCTCAGTTGGACGGTGTGTAACCTCTGGAGGACGTTGTGTAACCTCTGGAGGACGGTGTGTAACCTCTGGAGGATGGTGTGTAACCTCTGGAGGACGGTGTGTAACCTCTGGAGGACGGTGTGTAACTTCTGGAGGACGTTGTGTAGCCTCTGGAGGACGTTGTGTAGCCTCTGGAGGACGGTGTGTAGCCTCTGGTGGAAGGTGTGTAGCCTCTGGAGGACGGTGTGTAACCTCTGGAGGACGGTGTGTAACCTCTGGAGGACGGTGTGTAGCCTCTGGAGGACGGTTTGTAACCTCTGGAGGACGGTGTGTAACCTCTGGAGGACGGTGTGTAACCTCTGGAGGACGGTGTGTAACCTCTGGTGGACGGTATGTAACCTCTGGAGGATGGTGTGTAACCTCTGGAGGACGGTGTGTAACATCTGGAGGACGGTGTGTAACATCTGGAGGACGGTGTGTAACCGCAGTTGGACGGTGTGTAACCTCTGGAGGACGGTGTGTAACCTCTGGAGGACGGTGTTTAACCTCTGGAGGATGGCGTGTAACATCTGGAGGACGGTGTGTAACCTCTGGAGGATGGTGTGTAACCTCTGGAGGACGGTGTGTAACATCTGGAGGACGGTGTGTAACCTCAGTTGTACGGTGTGTAACCTCTGGAGGATGGTGTGTAACATCTGGAGGACGGGGTGTAACATCTGGAGGACGGTGTGTAACCTCTGGAGGACGGTGTGTAACTTCTGGAGGACGTTGTGTAGCCTCTGGAGGACGTTGTGTAGCCTCTGGAGGACGGTGTGTAGCCTCTGGAGGAAGGTGTGTAGCCTCTGGAGGACGGTGTGTAACCTCTGGAGGACGGTGTGTAGCCTCTGGAGGACGGTGTGTAGCCTCTGGAGGACGGTTTGTAACCTCTGGAGGACGGTGTGTAACCTCTGGAGGACGGTGTGTAACCTCTGGTGGACGGTGTGTAACCTCTGGAGGACGGTGTGTAGCCTCTGGAGGACGGTGTGTAGCCTCTGGAGGACGGTTTGTAACCTCTGGAGGACGGTGTGTAACCTCTGGAGGACGGTGTGTAACCTCTGGAGGACGGTGTGTAACCTCTGGAGGATGGTGTGTAACATCTGGAGGACGGTGTGTAACCTCAGTTGGACGGTATGCAACCTCAGTTGGACGGTGTGTAACCTCTGGAGGACGGTGTGTAACCTCTGGAAAATGGTGTGTAACCTCTGGAGGACGGTGTGTAACCTCAGTTGGACGGTGTGTAACCTCTGGAGGACGGTGTGTAACCTCAGTTGGACGGTGTGTAACCTCAGTTGGACGGTGTGTAACATCTGGAGGACGGTGTGTAACTTCAGTTGGACGGTGTGTAACCTCTGGAGGATGGTGTGTAGCCTCTGGAGGACGGTGTGTAACATCTGGAGGACGGTGTGTAACCTCTGGAGGACGTTGTGTAGCCTCTGGAGGACGGTGTGTAGCCTCTGGAGGACGGTGTGTAACCTCTGGAGGACGTTGTGTAGCCTCTGGAGGACGGTGTGTAACCTCTGGAGGACAGTGTGTAGCCTCTGGACGACGGTGTGTAACCTCTGGAGGACGGTGTGTTGCCTCTGGAGGACGGTGTGTAGCCTCTGGAGGACGGTGTGTAACCTCTGGAGGACGGTGTGTAACCTCTGGAGGACGGTGTGTAACCTCTGAAGGATGGTGTGTAACCTCTGGATGACGGTGTGTAACCTCTGGAGGACGGTATGTAACCTCAGTTGGACGGTGTGTAACCTCTGGAGGATGGTGTGTAACCTCTGGAGGACGGTGTGTAACATCTGGAGGACGGTGTGTAACCTCAGTTGGACGGTGTGTAACCTCAGTTGGACGGTGTGTAACCTCTGGAGGATGGTGTGTAACCTCTGGAGGACGGTGTGTAACCTCTGGAGGACGGTATGTAACCTCAGTTGGACAGTGTGTAACCTCTGGAGGATGGTGTGTAACCTCTGGAGGACGGTGTGTAACATCTGGAGGACGGTGTGGAACATCTGGAGGACGGTGTGTAACCGCAGTTGGACGGTGTGTAACCTCTGGAGGATGGTGTGTAACCTCTGGAGGATGGTGTGTAACCTCTGGAGGACGGTGTGTAACATCTGGAGGACGATGTGTAACCACAGTTGTACGGTGTGTAACCTCTGGAGGACGGTGTGTAACCTCTGGAGGACAGTGTGTAACCTCTGGAGGACGGTGTGTAACCTCTGAAGGATGGTGTGTAACCTCTGGATGACGGTGTGTAACCTCTGGAGGACGGTGTGTAAAATCTCGAGGACGGTGTGTAACCTCAGTTGGACGGTGTGTAACCTCAGTTGGACGGTGTTTAACCTCTGGAGGACGGTGTGTAACCTCTGGAGGATGGTGTGTAACCTCTGGAGGACGGTGTGTAACCTCTGGAGGATGGTGTGTAACCTCTGGAGGACGGTGTGTAACCTCTGGAGGATGGTGTGTAACCTCTGGAGGACGGTGTGTAACCTCTGGAGGATGGTGTGTAACCTCTGGAGGACGGTGTGTAACCTCTGGAGGACGATGTGTAACCACAGTTGTACGGTGTGTAACCTCTGGAGGATGGTGTGTAACCTCTGGAGGACGGTGTGTAACATCTGGAGGACGGTGTGTAACCTCAGTTGGACGGTGTGTAACCTCTGCAGGACGGTGTGTCACCTCTGGAGGACGGTGTGTAACCTCTGGAGGACGTTGTGTAACCTCTGGAGGACGGTGTGTAACCTCTGGAGGACGGTGTGTAACCTCAGTTGGACGGTGTGTAACCTCAGTTGGACGGTGTGTAACCTCTGGAGGACGGTGTGTAACCTCTGGAGGACGGTGTGGAACATCTGGAGGACGGTGTGTAACCTCTGGAGGACGGTGTGTAACCTCTGGAGGACGTTGTGTCACCTCTGGAGGACGGTGTGTAACCTCTGGAGGACGTTGTGTAACCTCTGGAGGACGGTGTGTAACCTCAGTTGGACGGTGTGTAACCTCAGTTGGACGGTGTGTAACCTCTGGAGGACGTTGTGTAACCTCTGGAGGACGGTGTGTAACCTCTGGAGGACGGTGTGTAGCCTCTGGAGGATGGTGTGTAACCTCTGGAGGACGGTGTGTAACCTCTGGAGGACGGTGTGTAACATCTGGAGGACGGTGTGTAACCTCTGGAGGACGGTGTGTAACCTCTGGATGACGGTGTGTAACCTCTGGAGGACGGTGTGTAACCTCTGGAGGACGGTGTGTAACCTCTGGAGGATGGTGTGTAGCCTCTGGAGGACGGTGTGTAACCTCTGGAGGACGGTGTGTAACCTCTGGAGGACGTTGTGTCACCTCTGGAGGACGGTGTGTAACCTCTGGAGGACGTTGTGTAACCTCTGGAGGACGGTGTGTAACCTCAGTTGGACGGTGTGTAACCTCAGTTGGACGGTGTGTAACCTCTGGAGGACGTTGTGTAACCTCTGGAGGACGGTGTGTAACCTCTGGAGGACGGTGTGTAGCCTCTGGAGGATGGTGTGTAACCTCTGGAGGACGGTGTGTAACCTCTGGAGGACGGTGTGTAACATCTGGAGGACGGTGTGTAACCTCTGGAGGACGGTGTGTAACCTCTGGATGACGGTGTGTAACCTCTGGAGGACGGTATGTAACCTCAGTTGGACGGTGTGTAACCTCTGGAGGATGGTGTGTAACCTCTGGAGGACGGTGTGTAACATCTGGAGGACGGTGTGTAACCTCAGTTGGACGGTGTGTAGCCTCTGGAGGATGGTGTGTAACCTCTGGAGGACGGTGTGTAACCTCTGGAGGACGGTATGTAACCTCAGTTGGACGGTGTGTAACATCTGGAGGACGGTGTGTAAACTCTGGAGGATGGTGTGTAACCTCTGGAGGACGGTGTGTAACCTCTGGAGGATGGTGTGTAACCTCTGGAGGACGGTGTGTAACCTCTGGAGGATGGTGTGTAACCTCTGGAGGACGGTGTGTAACCTCTGGATGACGGTGTGTAACCTCTGGAGGACGGTGTGTAACCTCTGGAGGACGGTGTGTAACCTCTGGAGGATGGTGTGTAGCCTCTGGAGGACGGTGTGTAACCTCTGGAGGACGGTGTGTAACCTCTGGAGGACGTTGTGTCACCTCTGGAGGACGGTGTGTAACCTCTGGAGGACGTTGTGTAACCTCTGGAGGACGGTGTGTAACCTCAGTTGGACGGTGTGTAACCTCAGTTGGACGGTGTGTAACCTCTGGAGGACGTTGTGTAACCTCTGGAGGACGGTGTGTAACATCTGGAGGACGGTGTGTAGCCTCTGGAGGATGGTGTGTAACCTCTGGAGGACGGTGTGTAACCTCTGGAGGACGGTGTGTAACATCTGGAGGACGGTGTGTAACCTCTGGAGGACGGTGTGTAACCTCTGGATGACGGTGTGTAACCTCTGGAGGACGGTATGTAACCTCAGTTGGACGGTGTGTAACCTCTGGAGGATGGTGTGTAACCTCTGGAGGACGGTGTGTAACATCTGGAGGACGGTGTGTAACCTCAGTTGGACGGTGTGTAGCCTCTGGAGGATGGTGTGTAACCTCTGGAGGACGGTGTGTAACCTCTGGAGGACGGTATGTAACCTCAGTTGGACGGTGTGTAACATCTGGAGGACGGTGTGTAAACTCTGGAGGATGGTGTGTAACCTCTGGAGGACGGTGTGTAACCTCTGGAGGATGGTGTGTAACCTCTGGAGGACGGTGTGTAACCTCTGGAGGATGGTGTGTAACCTCTGGAGGACGGTGTGTAACATCTGGAGGACGGTGTGTAACCTCTGGAGGACGGTATGTAACCTCAGTTGGACGGTGTGTAACCTCTGGAGGATGGTGTGTAACCTCTGGAGGACGGTGTGTAACATCTGGAGGACGGTGTGTAACCTCAGTTGGACGGTGTGTAACCTCAGTTGGACGGTGTGTAACCTCTGGAGGATGGTGTGTAACCTCTGGAGGACGGTGTGTAACCTCTGGAGGACGGTATGTAACCTCAGTTGGACAGTGTGTAACCTCTGGAGGATGGTGTGTAACCTCTGGAGGACGGTGTGTAACATCTGGAGGACGGTGTGGAACATCTGGAGGACGGTGTGTAACCGCAGTTGGACGGTGTGTAACCTCTGGAGGATGGTGTGTAACCTCTGGAGGACGGTGTGTAACCTCTGGAGGATGGTGTGTAACCTCTGAAGGATGGTGTGTAACCTCTGGATGACGGTGTGTAACCTCTGGAGGACGGTATGTAACGTCAGTTGGACGGTGTGTAACCTCTGGAGGATGGTGTGTAACCTCTGGAGGACGGTGTGTAAAATCTCGAGGACGGTGTGTAACCTCAGTTGGACGGTGTGTAACCTCAGTTGGACGGTGTTTAACCTCTGGAGGACGGTGTGTAACCTCTGGAGGATGGTGTGTAACCTCTGGAGGACGGTGTGTAACCTCTGGAGGATGGTGTGTAACCTCTGGAGGACGGTGTGTAACCTCTGGAGGATGGTGTGTAACCTCTGGAGGACGGTGTGTAACCTCTGGAGGACGGTGTGTAGCCTCTGGAGGATGGTGTGTAACCTCTGGAGGACGGTGTGTAACCTCTGGAGGACGGTGTGTAACATCTGGAGGACGGTGTGTAACCTCTGGAGGACGGTGTGTAACCTCTGGATGACGGTGTGTAACCTCTGGAGGACGGTGTGTAACCTCTGGAGGACGGTGTGTAACCTCTGGAGGATGGTGTGTAGCCTCTGGAGGACGGTGTGTAACCTCTGGAGGACGGTGTGTAACCTCTGGAGGACGTTGTGTCACCTCTGGAGGACGGTGTGTAACCTCTGGAGGACGTTGTGTAACCTCTGGAGGACGGTGTGTAACCTCAGTTGGACGGTGTGTAACCTCAGTTGGACGGTGTGTAACCTCTGGAGGACGTTGTGTAACCTCTGGAGGACGGTGTGTAACCTCTGGAGGACGGTGTGTAGCCTCTGGAGGATGGTGTGTAACCTCTGGAGGACGGTGTGTAACCTCTGGAGGACGGTGTGTAACATCTGGAGGACGGTGTGTAACCTCTGGAGGACGGTGTGTAACCTCTGGATGACGGTGTGTAACCTCTGGAGGACGGTATGTAACCTCAGTTGGACGGTGTGTAACCTCTGGAGGATGGTGTGTAACCTCTGGAGGACGGTGTGTAACATCTGGAGGACGGTGTGTAACCTCAGTTGGACGGTGTGTAGCCTCTGGAGGATGGTGTGTAACCTCTGGAGGACGGTGTGTAACCTCTGGAGGACGGTATGTAACCTCAGTTGGACGGTGTGTAACATCTGGAGGACGGTGTGTAAACTCTGGAGGATGGTGTGTAACCTCTGGAGGACGGTGTGTAACCTCTGGAGGATGGTGTGTAACCTCTGGAGGACGGTGTGTAACCTCTGGAGGATGGTGTGTAACCTCTGGAGGACGGTGTGTAACATCTGGAGGACGGTGTGTAACCTCTGGAGGACGGTATGTAACCTCAGTTGGACGGTGTGTAACCTCTGGAGGATGGTGTGTAACCTCTGGAGGACGGTGTGTAACATCTGGAGGACGGTGTGTAACCTCAGTTGGACGGTGTGTAACCTCAGTTGGACGGTGTGTAACCTCTGGAGGATGGTGTGTAACCTCTGGAGGACGGTGTGTAACCTCTGGAGGACGGTATGTAACCTCAGTTGGACAGTGTGTAACCTCTGGAGGATGGTGTGTAACCTCTGGAGGACGGTGTGTAACATCTGGAGGACGGTGTGGAACATCTGGAGGACGGTGTGTAACCGCAGTTGGACGGTGTGTAACCTCTGGAGGATGGTGTGTAACCTCTGGAGGACGGTGTGTAACCTCTGGAGGATGGTGTGTAACCTCTGAAGGATGGTGTGTAACCTCTGGATGACGGTGTGTAACCTCTGGAGGACGGTATGTAACGTCAGTTGGACGGTGTGTAAACTCTGGAGGATGGTGTGTAACCTCTGGAGGACGGTGTGTAAAATCTCGAGGACGGTGTGTAACCTCAGTTGGACGGTGTGTAACCTCAGTTGGACGGTGTTTAACCTCTGGAGGACGGTGTGTAACCTCTGGAGGATGGTGTGTAACCTCTGGAGGACGGTGTGTAACCTCTGGAGGATGGTGTGTAACCTCTGGAGGACGGTGTGTAACCTCTGGAGGATGGTGTGTAACCTCTGGAGGACGGTGTGTAACCTCTGGAGGATGGTGTGTAACCTCTGGAGGACGGTGTGTAACATCTGGAGGACGATGTGTAACCACAGTTGTACGGTGTGTAACCTCTGGAGGATGGTGTGTAACCTCTGGAGGACGGTGTGTAACATCTGGAGGACGGTGTGTAACCTCAGTTGGACGGTGTGTAACCTCTGCAGGACGGTGTGTCACCTCTGGAGGACGTTGTGTAACCTCTGGAGGACGTTGTGTAACCTCTGGAGGACGGTGTGTAACCTCTGGAGGACATTGTGTAACCTCTGGAGGACGGTGTGTAACCTCAGTTGGACGGTGTGTAACCTCAGTTGGACGGTGTGTAACCTCTGGAGGACGGTGTGTAACCTCTGGAGGACGGTGTGGAACATCTGGAGGACGGTGTGTAACCTCTGGAGGACGGTGTGTAACCTCTGGAGGACGGTGTGTAACCTCTGGAGGATGGTGTGTAGCCTCTGGAGGACGGTGTGTAACCTCTGGAGGACGGTGTGTAACCTCTGGAGGACGTTGTGTCACCTCTGGAGGACGGTGTGTAACCTCTGGAGGACGTTGTGTAACCTCTGGAGGACGGTGTGTAACCTCAGTTGGACGGTGTGTAACCTCAGTTGGACGGTGTGTAACCTCTGGAGGACGTTGTGTAACCTCTGGAGGACGGTGTGTAACCTCTGGAGGACGGTGTGTAGCCTCTGGAGGATGGTGTGTAACCTCTGGAGGACGGTGTGTAACCTCTGGAGGACGGTGGGTAACATCTGGAGGACGGTGTGTAACCTCTGGAGGACGGTGTGTAACCTCTGAAGGATGGTGTGTAACCTCTGGATGACGGTGTGTAACCTCTGGAGGACGGTATGTAACCTCAGTTGGACGGTGTGTAACCTCTGGAGGATGGTGTGTAACCTCTGGAGGACGGTGTGTAACATCTGGAGGACGGTGTGTAACATCTGGAGGACGGTGTGTAACCTCAGTTGGACGGTGTGTAGCCTCTGGAGGATGGTGTGTAACCTCTGGAGGACGGTGTGTAACCTCTGGAGGACGGTATGTAACCTCAGTTGGACGGTGTGTAACATCTGGAGGACGGTGTGTAAACTCTGGAGGATGGTGTGTAACCTCTGGAGGACGGTGTGTAACCTCTGGAGGATGGTGTGTAACCTCTGGAGGACGGTGTGTAACCTCTGGAGGATGGTGTGTAACCTCTGGAGGACGGTGTGTAACATCTGGAGGACGGTGTGTAACCTCTGGAGGACGGTATGTAACCTCAGTTGGACGGTGTGTAACCTCTGGAGGATGGTGTGTAACCTCTGGAGGATGGTGTGTAACATCTGGAGGACGGTGTGTAACCTCAGTTGGACGGTGTGTAACCTCAGTTGGACGGTGTGTAACCTCTGGAGGATGGTGTGTAACCTCTGGAGGACGGTGTGTAACCTCTGGAGGACGGTATGTAACCTCAGTTGGACAGTGTGTAACCTCTGGAGGATGGTGTGTAACCTCTGGAGGACGGTGTGTAACATCTGGAGGACGGTGTGGAACATCTGGAGGACGGTGTGTAACCGCAGTTGGACGGTGTGTAACCTCTGGAGGACGGTGTGTAACCTCTGGAGGATGGTGTGTAACCTCTGGAGGACGGTGTGTAACCTCTGGAGGATGGTGTGTAACCTCTGGAGGACGGTGTGTAACCTCTGGAGGATGGTGTGTAACCTCTGGAGGACGGTGTGTAACATCTGGAGGACGATGTGTAACCACAGTTGTACGGTGTGTAACCTCTGGAGGACGGTGTGTAACCTCAGTTGGACGGTATGCAACCTCAGTTGGACGGTGTGTAACCTCTGGAGGACGGTGTGTAACCTCTGGAAAATGGTGTGTAACCTCTGGAGGACGGTGTGTAACCTCAGTTGGACGGTGTGTAACCTCTGGAGGACGGTGTGTAACCTCAGTTGGACGGTGTGTAACCTCAGTTGGACGGTGTGTAACATCTGGAGGACGGTGTGTAACTTCAGTTGGACGGTGTGTAACCTCTGGAGGATGGTGTGTAGCCTCTGGAGGACGGTGTGTAACATCTGGAGGACGGTGTGTAACCTCTGGAGGACGTTGTGTAGCCTCTGGAGGACGGTGTGTAGCCTCTGGAGGACGGTGTGTAACCTCTGGAGGACGTTGTGTAGCCTCTGGAGGACGGTGTGTAACCTCTGGAGGACAGTGTGTAGCCTCTGGAGGACGGTGTGTAACCTCTGGAGGACGGTGTGTTGCCTCTGGAGGACGGTGTGTAGCCTCTGGAGGACGGTGTGTAACCTCTGGAGGACGGTGTGTAACCTCTGGAGGACGGTGTGTAACCTCTGAAGGATGGTGTGTAACCTCTGGATGACGGTGTGTAACCTCTGGAGGACGGTATGTAACCTCAGTTGGACGGTGTGTAACCTCTGGAGGATGGTGTGTAACCTCTGGAGGACGGTGTGTAACATCTGGAGGACGGTGTGTAACCTCAGTTGGACGGTGTGTAACCTCAGTTGGACGGTGTGTAACCTCTGGAGGATGGTGTGTAACCTCTGGAGGACGGTGTGTAACCTCTGGAGGACGGTATGTAACCTCAGTTGGACAGTGTGTAACCTCTGGAGGATGGTGTGTAACCTCTGGAGGACGGTGTGTAACATCTGGAGGACGGTGTGGAACATCTGGAGGACGGTGTGTAACCGCAGTTGGACGGTGTGTAACCTCTGGAGGATGGTGTGTAACCTCTGGAGGACGGTGTGTAACCTCTGGAGGATGGTGTGTAACCTCTGGAGGACGGTGTGTAACCTCTGGAGGATGGTGTGTAACCTCTGGAGGACGGTGTGTAACATCTGGAGGACGATGTGTAACCACAGTTGTACGGTGTGTAACCTCTGGAGGACGGTGTGTAACCTCTGGAGGACAGTGTGTAAACTCTGGAGGACGGTGTGTAACCTCTGAAGGATGGTGTGTAACCTCTGGATGACGGTGTGTAACCTCTGGAGGACGGTATGTAACGTCAGTTGGACGGTGTGTAACCTCTGGAGGATGGTGTGTAACCTCTGGAGGACGGTGTGTAAAATCTCGAGGACGGTGTGTAACCTCAGTTGGACGGTGTGTAACCTCAGTTGGACGGTGTTTAACCTCTGGAGGACGGTGTGTAACCTCTGGAGGATGGTGTGTAACCTCTGGAGGACGGTGTGTAACCTCTGGAGGATGGTGTGTAACCTCTGGAGGACGGTGTGTAACCTCTGGAGGATGGTGTGTAACCTCTGGAGGACGGTGTGTAACCTCTGGAGGATGGTGTGTAACCTCTGGAGGACGGTGTGTAACATCTGGAGGACGATGTGTAACCACAGTTGTACGGTGTGTAACCTCTGGAGGATAGTGTGTAACCTCTGGAGGACGGTGTGTAACATCTGGAGGACGGTGTGTAACCTCAGTTGGACGGTGTGTAACCTCTGCAGGACGGTGTGTAACCTCTGGAGGACGTTGTGTAACCTCTGGAGGACGGTGTGTCACCTCTGGAGGACATTGTGTAACCTCTGGAGGACGGTGTGTAACCTCTGGAGGACGGTGTGTAACCTCTGGAGGACGGTGTGTAGCCTCTGGAGGACGGTGTGTAGCCTCTGGAGGACGGTGTGTAACCTCTGGAGGACGGTGTGTAACCTCTGGAGGATGGTGTGTAGCCTCTGGAGGACGGTGTGTAACCTCTGGAGGACAGTGTGTAGCCTCTGGAGGATGGTGTGTAACCTCAGTTGGACGGTGTGTAACCTCTGCAGGACGGTGTGTAGCCTCTGGAGGATGGTGTGTAACCTCTGGAGGACGGTGTGTAACCTCTGGAGGACGGTGTGTAACCTCTGGAGGACGGTATGTAACCTCAGTTGGACGGTGTGTAACCTCAGTTGGACGGTGGGTAACCTCTGGAGGACGTTGTGTAACCTCTGGAGGACGGTGTGTAACCTCTGGAGGATGGTGTGTAACCTCTGGAGGACGGTGTGTAACCTCTGGAGGACGGTGTGTAACCTCTGGAGGACGGTGTGTAACCTCAGTTGGACGGTGTGTAACCTCTGGAGGATGGTGTTTAACCTCTGGAGGACGGTGTGTAGCCTCTGGAGGACGGTGTGTAACCTCTGGAGGACGGTGTGTAGCCTGTGGAGGACGGTGTGTAGCCTCTGGAGGACGGTGTGTAGCCTCTGGAGGACGGTGTGTAACCTCTGGAGGACGGTGTGTAGCCTCTGGAGGACGGTGTGTAACCTCTGGAGGATGGTGTGTAGCCTCTGGAGGACGGTGTGTAACCTCTGGAGGACGGTGTGTAACCTCTGGAGGACGGTGTGTAACCTCTGGAGGACGGTGTGTAGCCTCTGGAGGACGGTGTGTAGCCTCTGGAGGACGGTGTGTAACCTCTGGAGGACGGTGTGTAACCTCTGGAGAACGGTGTGTAACCTCTGGAGGATGGTGTGTAGCCTCTGGAGGACGGTGTGTAACCTCTGGAGGACAGTGTGTAGCCTCTGGAGGATGGTGTGTAACCTCAGTTGGACGGTGTGTAACCTCTGCAGGACGGTGTGTAGCCTCTGGAGGATGGTGTGTAACCTCTGGAGGACGGTGTGTAACCTCTGGAGGACGGTGTGTAACCTCTGGAGGACGGTATGTAACCTCAGTTGGACGGTGTGTAACCTCAGTTGGACGGTGGGTAACCTCTGGAGGACGTTGTGTAACCTCTGGAGGACGGTGTGTAACCTCTGGAGGATGGTGTGTAACCTCTGGAGGACGGTGTGTAACCTCTGGAGGACGGTGTGTAACCTCTGGAGGACGGTGTGTAACCTCTGGAGGATGGTGTGTAGCCTCTGGAGGACGGTGTGTAACCTCTGGAGGACGGTGTGTAACTTCTGGAGGACGTTGTGTAGCCTCTGGAGGACGGTGTGTAGCCTCTGGAGGAAGGTGTGTAGCCTCTGGAGGACGGTGTGTAACCTCTGGAGGACGGTGTGTAGCCTCTGGAGGACGGTGTGTAGCCTCTGGAGGACGGTGTGTAGCCTCTGGAGGACGGTGTGTAACCTCTGGAGGACGGTATGTAACCTCTGGAGGATGGTGTGTAACATCTGGAGGACGGTGTGTAACCTCAGTTGGACGGTATGCAACCTCAGTTGGACGGTGTGTAACCTCTGGAGGACGGTGTGTAGCCTCTGGAGGACGGTGTGTAGCCTCTGGAGGACGGTGTGTAACCTCTGGAGGACGGTATGTAACCTCTGGAGGATGGTGTGTAACATCTGGAGGACGGTGTGTAACCTCAGTTGGACGGTATGCAACCTCAGTTGGACGGTGTGTAACCTCTGGAGGACGGTGTGTAACCTCTGGAAAATGGTGTGTAACC
Source organism: Telmatherina bonti (assembly GCF_933228915.1). Lineage (NCBI taxonomy): Eukaryota > Metazoa > Chordata > Actinopteri > Atheriniformes > Telmatherinidae > Telmatherina > Telmatherina bonti. The sequence goes on along the minus strand of NC_136632.1, from coordinate 1,028,844 downwards.
TCTGGAGGACGGTGTGTAACCTCAGTTGGACGGTGTGTAACCTCAGTTGGACGGTGTGTAACCTCTGGAGGACGGTGTGTAGCCTCTGGAGGACGGTTTGTAACTTCTGGAGGACGGTGTGTAACCTCTGGAGGACGGTGTGTAACCTCAGTTGGACGGTGTGTAACCTCAGTTGGACGGTGTGTAACATCTGGAGGACGGTGTTTAACCTCAGTTGGACGGTGTGTAACCTCAGTTGGACGGTGTGTAGCCTCTGGAGGACGGTGTGTAACCTCAGTTGGACGGTGTGTAACCTCTGGAGGATGGTGTGTAGCCTCTGGAGGATGGTGTGTAACCTCTGGAGGATGGTGTGTAACCTCTGGAGGACGGTGTGTAACCTCTGGAGGATGGTGTGTAGCCTCTGGAGGACGGTGTGTAACCACGGAGGACGATGTGTAACCTCTGGAGGACGGTGTGTAACCTCTGGAGGACGGTGTGTAACCTCTGGAGGACGGTGTGTAACCTCAGTTGGACGGTGTGTAACCTCTGGAGGACGGTGTGTAACCTCTGGAGGACAGTGTGTAACCTCTGGAGGACGGTGTGTAACCTCTGGAGGATGGTGTGTAACCTCTGGAGGACGGTGTGTAACCTCTGGAGGATGGTGTGTAACGACTGGAGGATGGTGTGTAACCTCTGGAGGACGGTGTGTAACATCTGGAAGACGGTGTGTAGCCTCTGGAGGACGGTGTGTAACCTCAGTTGGACGGTGTGTCACCTCTGGAGGACGGTGTGTAACCTCTGGAGGACGGTGTGTAACCTCTGGAGGACGGTGTGTAACCTCAGTTGGACGGTCTGTAACCTCAGTTGGACGGTGTGTAACCTCTGGAGGACGGTGTGTAACCTCTGGAGGATGGTGTGTAACCTCTGGAGGACGGTGTGTAACCTCTGGAGGACGGTGTGTAACCTCAGTTGGACGGTGTGTAACCTCTGGAGGATGGTGTGTAACCTCTGGAGGACGGTGTGTAACCTCTGGAGGACGGTGTGTAACCTCTGGAGGATGGTGTGTAACCTCTGGAGGACGGTGTGTAACCTCTGGAGGACGGTGTGTAACCTCTGGAGGACGGTGTGTAACCTCTGGAGGACGGTGTGTGACCTCTGGAGGACGGTGTGTAACCTCAGTTGGATGGTGTGTAACCTCAGTTGGACGGTGTGTAACCTCTGGAGGATGGTGTGTAACCTCTGGAGGACGGTGTGTAGCCTCTGGAGGACGGTGTGTAACCTCTGGAGGACGGTGTGTAGCCTCTGGAGGACGGTGTGTAGCCTCTGGCGGACGGTGTGTAGCCTCTGGAGGACGGTGTGTAACCTCTGGAGGATGGTGTGTAGCCTCTGGAGGACGGTGTGTAACCTCTGGAGGACGGTGTGTAGCCTCTGGAGGACGGTGTGTAACCTCTGGAGGACGGTGTGTAGCCTCTGGAGGACGGTGTGTAGCCTCTGGAGGACGGTGTGTAACCTCTGGAGGACGGTGTGTAACCTCTGGAGAACGGTGTGTAACCTCTGGAGGATGGTGTGTAGCCTCTGGAGGACGGTGTGTAACCTCTGGAGGACAGTGTGTAGCCTCTGGAGGATGGTGTGTAACCTCAGTTGGACGGTGTGTAACCTCTGGAGGACGGTGTGTAGCCTCTGGAGGACGGTGTGTAACCTCAGTTGGACGGTGTGTAACCTCTGGAGGACGGTGTGTAGCCTCTGGAGGACGGTGTGTAACCTCAGTTGGACGGTGTGTAACCTCTGGAGGATGGTGTGTAACCTCTGGAGGACGATGTGTAACCTCTGGAGGACGGTGTGTAACCTCTGGAGGACGGTGTGTAACCTCTGGAGGACGGTGTGTAACCTCAGTTGGACGGTGTGTAACCTCTGGAGGACGGTGTGTAACCTCTGGAGGACAGTGTGTAACCTCTGGAGGACGGTGTGTAACCTCTGGAGGATGGTGTGTAACCTCTGGAGGACGGTGTGTAACCTCTGGAGGATGGTGTGTAACGTCTGGAGGATGGTGTGTAACCTCTGGAGGACGGTGTGTAACATCTGGAAGACGGTGTGTAGCCTCTGGAGGACGGTGTGTAACCTCAGTTGGACGGTGTGTAACCTCTGGAGGACGGTATGTAACCTCTGGAGGATGGTGTGTAACATCTGGAGGACGGTGTGTAACCTCAGTTGGACGGTATGCAACCTCAGTTGGACGGTGTGTAACCTCTGGAGGACGGTGTGTAACCTCTGGAAAATGGTGTGTAACCTCTGGAGGACGGTGTGTAACCTCAGTTGGACGGTGTGTAACCTCAGTTGGACGGTGTGTAACATCTGGAGGACGGTGTGTAGCCTCTGGAGGACGGTTTGTAACTTCTGGAGGACGGTGTGTAACCTCTGGAGGACGGTGTGTAACCTCAGTTGGACGGTGTGTAACCTCAGTTGGACGGTGTGTAACATCTGGAGGACGGTGTTTAACCTCAGTTGGACGGTGTGTAACCTCAGTTGGACGGTGTGTAGCCTCTGGAGGACGGTGTGTAACCTCAGTTGGACGGTGTGTAACCTCTGGAGGATGGTGTGTAGCCTCTGGAGGATGGTGTGTAACCTCTGGAGGATGGTGTGTAACCTCTGGAGGACGGTGTGTAACCTCTGGAGGATGGTGTGTAGCCTCTGGAGGACGGTGTGTAACCACGGAGGACGATGTGTAACCTCTGGAGGACGGTGTGTAACCTCTGGAGGACGGTGTGTAACCTCTGGAGGACGGTGTGTAACCTCAGTTGGACGGTGTGTAACCTCTGGAGGACGGTGTGTAACCTCTGGAGGACAGTGTGTAACCTCTGGAGGACGGTGTGTAACCTCTGGAGGATGGTGTGTAACCTCTGGAGGACGGTGTGTAACCTCTGGAGGATGGTGTGTAACGTCTGGAGGATGGTGTGTAACCTCTGGAGGACGGTGTGTAACATCTGGAAGACGGTGTGTAGCCTCTGGAGGACGGTGTGTAACCTCAGTTGGACGGTGTGTCACCTCTGGAGGACGGTGTGTAACCTCTGGAGGACGGTGTGTAACCTCTGGAGGACGGTGTGTAACCTCAGTTGGACGGTCTGTAACCTCAGTTGGACGGTGTGTAACCTCTGGAGGACGGTGTGTAACCTCTGGAGGATGGTGTGTAACCTCTGGAGGACGGTGTGTAACCTCTGGAGGACGGTGTGTAACCTCAGTTGGACGGTGTGTAACCTCTGGAGGATGGTGTGTAACCTCTGGAGGACGGTGTGTAACCTCTGGAGGACGGTGTGTAACCTCTGGAGGATGGTGTGTAACCTCTGGAGGACGGTGTGTAACCTCTGGAGGACGGTGTGTAACCTCTGGAGGACGGTGTGTAACCTCTGGAGGACGGTGTGTGACCTCTGGAGGACGGTGTGTAACCCCAGTTGGATGGTGTGTAACCTCAGTTGGACGGTGTGTAACCTCTGGAGGATGGTGTGTAACCTCTGGAGGACGGTGTGTAGCCTCTGGAGGACGGTGTGTAACCTCTGGAGGACGGTGTGTAGCCTCTGGAGGACGGTGTGTAGCCTCTGGCGGACGGTGTGTAGCCTCTGGAGGACGGTGTGTAACCTCTGGAGGATGGTGTGTAGCCTCTGGAGGACGGTGTGTAACCTCTGGAGGACGGTGTGTAGCCTCTGGAGGACGGTGTGTAACCTCTGGAGGACGGTGTGTAGCCTCTGGAGGACGGTGTGTAGCCTCTGGAGGACGGTGTGTAACCTCTGGAGGACGGTGTGTAACCTCTGGAGAACGGTGTGTAACCTCTGGAGGATGGTGTGTAGCCTCTGGAGGACGGTGTGTAACCTCTGGAGGACAGTGTGTAGCCTCTGGAGGATGGTGTGTAACCTCAGTTGGACGGTGTGTAACCTCTGGAGGACGGTGTGTAGCCTCTGGAGGACGGTGTGTAACCTCAGTTGGACGGTGTGTAACCTCTGGAGGACGGTGTGTAGCCTCTGGAGGACGGTGTGTAACCTCAGTTGGACGGTGTGTAACCTCTGGAGGATGGTGTGTAACCTCTGGAGGACGATGTGTAACCTCTGGAGGACGGTGTGTAACCTCTGGAGGACGGTGTGTAACCTCTGGAGGACGGTGTGTAACCTCAGTTGGACGGTGTGTAACCTCTGGAGGACGGTGTGTAACCTCTGGAGGACAGTGTGTAACCTCTGGAGGACGGTGTGTAACCTCTGGAGGATGGTGTGTAACCTCTGGAGGACGGTGTGTAACCTCTGGAGGATGGTGTGTAACGTCTGGAGGATGGTGTGTAACCTCTGGAGGACGGTGTGTAACATCTGGAAGACGGTGTGTAGCCTCTGGAGGACGGTGTGTAACCTCAGTTGGACGGTGTGTCACCTCTGGAGGACGGTGTGTAACCTCTGGAGGACGGTGTGTAACCTCTGGAGGACGGTGTGTAACCTCAGTTGGACGGTGTGTAACCTCAGTTGGACGGTGTGTAACCTCTGGAGGACGGTGTGTAACCTCTGGAGGATGGTGTGTAACCTCTGGAGGACGGTGTGTAACCTCTGGAGGACGGTGTGTAACCTCAGTTGGACGGTGTGTAACCTCTGGAGGATGGTGTGTAACCTCTGGAGGACGGTGTGTATCCTCTGGAGGACGGTGTGTAACCTCTGGAGGATGGTGTGTAACCTCTGGAGGACGGTGTGTAACCTCTGGAGGACGGTGTGTAACCTCTGGAGGACGGTGTGTAACCTCTGGAGGATGGTGTGTAACCTCAGTTGGACGGTGTGTAACCTCTGGAGGATGGTGTGTAACCTCTGGAGGACGGTGTGTAACCTCAGTTGGACGGTGTGTAACCTCTGGAGGATGGTGTGTAACCTCTGGAGGACGGTGTGTAACCTCTGGAGGACGGTTATGTAACCTCTGGAGGATGGTGTGTAGCCTCTGGAGGACGGTGTGTAACCTCTGGAGGACGGTGTGTAACCTCTGGAGGACGGTGTGTAGCCTCTGGAGGACGGTGTGTAACCTCTGGAGGATGGTGTGTAACCTCTGGAGGACGGTGTGTAACCTCTGGAGGACGGTGTGTAACCTCAGTTGGACGGTGTGTAACCTCTGGAGGATGGTGTGTAACCTCTGGAGGACGGTGTGTAACCTCTGGAGGACGGTGTGTAACCTCTGGAGGATGGTGTGTAACCTCTGGAGGACGGTGTGTAACCTCTGGAGGACGGTGTGTAACCTCTGGAGGACGGTGTGTAACCTCTGGAGGATGGTGTGTAACCTCAGTTGGACGGTGTGTAACCTCTGGAGGATGGTGTGTAACCTCTGGAGGACGGTGTGTAACCTCAGTTGGACGGTGTGTAACCTCTGGAGGATGGTGTGTAACCTCTGGAGGACGGTGTGTAACCTCTGGAGGACGGTTATGTAACCTCTGGAGGATGGTGTGTAACCTCTGGAGGACGGTGTGTAGCCTCTGGAGGACGGTGTGTAGCCTCTGGAGGACGGTGTGTAGCCTCTGGAGGACGGTGTGTAACCTCTGGAGGATGGTGTGTAGCCTCTGGAGGACGGTGTGTAACCTCTGGAGGACGGTGTGTAGCCTCTGGAGGACGGTGTGTAACCTCTGGAGGACGGTGTGTAGCCTCTGGAGGACGGTGTGTAGCCTCTGGAGGACGGTGTGTAACCTCTGGAGGACGGTGTGTAACCTCTGGAGAACGGTGTGTAACCTCTGGAGGATGGTGTGTAGCCTCTGGAGGACGGTGTGTAACCTCTGGAGGACAGTGTGTAGCCTCTGGAGGATGGTGTGTAACCTCAGTTGGACGGTGTGTAACCTCTGGAGGACGGTGTGTAGCCTCTGGAGGACGGTGTGTAACCTCAGTTGGACGGTGTGTAACCTCTGGAGGACGGTGTGTAGCCTCTGGAGGACGGTGTGTAACCTCAGTTGGACGGTGTGTAACCTCTGGAGGATGGTGTGTAACCTCTGGAGGACGGTGTGTAACCTCTGGAGGATGGTGTGTAACATCTGGAAGACGGTGTGTAACCTCTGGAGGACGGTGTGTAACCTCAGTTGGACGGTGTGTAACCTCTGGAGGATGGTGTGTTACCTCTGGAGGATGGTGTGTAACCTCTGGAGGATGGTGTGTAACCTCTGGAGGACGGTGTGTAACATCTGGAAGACGGTGTGTAGCCTCTGGAGGACGGTGTGTAGCCTCTGGAGGACGGTTTGTAACCTCTGGAGGACGGTGTGTAACCTCTGGAGGACGGTGTGTAACCTCTGGAGGACGGTATGTAACCTCTGGAGGATGGTGTGTAACATCTGGAAGACGGTGTGTAACCTCTGGAGGACGGTGTGTAACCTCTGGAAAATGGTGTGTAACCTCTGGAGGACGGTGTGTAACCTCAGTTGGACGGTGTGTAACCTCTGGAGGACGGTGTGTAACCTCAGTTGGACGGTGTGTAACCTCAGTTGGACGGTGTGTAACATCTGGAGGACGGTGTGTAACCTCAGTTGGACGGTGTGTAACCTCAGTTGGACGGTGTGTAACCTCTGGAGGATGGTGTGTAACATCTGGAGGACGGTGTGTAACCTCAGGCGGACGGTGTGTAACCTCTGGAGGACGGTGTGTAACCTCTGGAGGATGGTGTGTAGCCTCTGGAGGACGGTGTCGAGCCTCTGGAGGACGGTGTTTAACCTCTGGAGGACGATGTGTAACCTCTGAAGGACGGTGTGTAACCTCTGGAGGACGGTGTGTAACCTCTGGAGGACGGTGTGTAACCTCTGGAGGACGGTGTGTAACCTCTGGAGGACGGTGTGTAACCTCAGTTGGACGGTGTGTAACCTCTGGAGGACGGTGTGTAACCTCTGGAGGACGGTGTGTAACCTCTGGAGGACGATGTGTAACCTCTGGAGGACGGTGTGTAACCTCTGGAGGACGGTGTGTAACCTCAGTTGGACGGTGTGTAACCTCTGGAGGACGGTGTGTAGCCTCTGGAGGATGGTGTGTAGCCTCTGGAGGACGGTGTGTAACCTCTGGAGGACGGTGTGTAACCTCTGGAGGACAGTGTGTAGCCTCTGGAGGATGGTGTGTAACCTCAGTTGGACGGTGTGTAACCTCTGGAGGACGGTGTGTAGCCTCTGGAGGACGGTGTGTAACCTCAGTTGGACGGTGTGTAACCTCTGGAGGATGGTGTGTAACCTCTGGAGGACGGTGTGTAACCTCTGGAGGATGGTGTGTAACCTCTGGAGGATGGTGTGTAACCTCTGGAGGACGGTGTGTAACATCTGGAAGACGGTGTGTAGCCTCTGGAGGACGGTGTGTAACCTCAGTTGGACGGTGTGTCACCTCTGGAGGACGGTGTGTAACCTCAGGAGGACGGTTTGTAGCCTCTGGAGGACGGTGTGTAGCCTCTGGAGGACGGTTTGTAACCTCTGGAGGACGGTGTGTAACCTCTGGAGGACGGTGTGTAACCTCTGGAGGACGGTATGTAACCTCTGGAGGATGGTGTGTAACATCTGGAAGACGGTGTGTAACCTCAGTTGGACGGTATGCAACCTCAGTTGGACGGTGTGTAACCTCTGGAGGACGGTGTGTAACCTCTGGAAAATGGTGTGTAACCTCTGGAGGACGGTGTGTAACCTCAGTTGGACGGTGTGTAACCTCTGGAGGACGGTGTGTAACCTCAGTTGGACGGTGTGTAACCTCAGTTGGACGGTGTGTAACATCTGGAGGACGGTGTGTAACCTCAGTTGGACGGTGTGTAACCTCAGTTGGACGGTGTGTAACCTCTGGAGGATGGTGTGTAACATCTGGAGGACGGTGTGTAACCTCAGGCGGACGGTGTGTAACCTCTGGAGGACGGTGTGTAACCTCTGGAGGATGGTGTGTAGCCTCTGGAGGACGGTGTCGAGCCTCTGGAGGACGGTGTTTAACCTCTGGAGGACGATGTGTGACCTCTGAAGGACGGTGTGTAACCTCTGGAGGACGGTGTGTAACCTCTGGAGGACGGTGTGTAACCTCTGGAGGACGGTGTGTAACCTCTGGAGGACGGTGTGTAACCTCAGTTGGACGGTGTGTAACCTCTGGAGGACGGTGTGTAACCTCTGGAGGACGGTGTGTAACCTCTGGAGGACGATGTGTAACCTCTGGAGGACGGTGTGTAACCTCTGGAGGACGGTGTGTAACCTCTGGAGGACGGTGTGTAACCTCAGTTGGACGGTGTGTAACCTCTGGAGGACGGTGTGTAGCCTCTGGAGGACGGTGTGTAACCTCTGGAGGACGGTGTGTAACCTCAGTTGGACAGTGTGTAACCTCTGGAGGACGGTGTGTAACCTCTGGAGGACGGTGTGTAGCCTCTGGAGGACGGTGTGTAACCTCTGGAGGACGGTGTGTTACCTCTGGAGGAAGGTGTGTAGCCTCTGGAGGACAGTGTGTAACCTCAGTTGTACGGTGTGTAACCTCTGGAGGATGGTGTGTAAACTCTGGAGGACGGGGTGTAACATCTGGAGGACGGTGTGTAACCTCAGTTGGACAGTGTGTAACCTCTGGAGGATGGTGTGTAACCTCTGGAGGACGGTGTGTAACATCTGGAGGACGGTGTGTAACCTCAGTTGTACGGTGTGTAACCTCTGGAGGATGGTGTGTAACCTCTGGAGGACGGTGTGTAACCTCAGTTGGACGGTGTGTAACCTCAGTTGGACGGTGTGTAACCTCTGGAGGACTGTGATTAACTTCTGGAGGACGGTGTGTAGCCTCTGGAGGACGGTGTGTAACTTCTGGAGGACGGTGTGTAACCTCAGTTGGACGGTGTGTAACCTCTGGAGGACGGTGTGTAGCCTCTTGAGGACGGTGTGTAGCCTCTGGAGGATGGTGTGTAACCTCTGGAGGACGGTGTGTAACCTCTGGAGGATGGTGTGTAGCCTCTGGAGGACGGTGTGTAGCCTCTGGAGGACGGTGTGTAACCTTTGCAGGACGGTGTGTAACCTCTGGAGGACGGTATGTAACCTCAGTTGGACGGTGTGTAGCCTCTGGAGGACGGTGTGTAGCCTCTGGAGGACGGTGTGTAGCCTCTGGAGGACGGTGTGTAACCTCTGGAGGACGGTGTGTAACCTCAGTTGGACGGTGTGTAACCTCTGGAGGACGGTATGTAACCTCAGTTGGACGGTGTGTAGCCTCTGGAGGACGGTGTGTAGCCTCTGGAGGACGGTGTGTAACCTCTGGAGGACGGTGTGTAGCCTCTGGAGGACGGTGTGTAGCCTCTGGAGGACGGTGTGTAACCTCTGGAGGACATTGTGTAACATCTGGAGGACGGTGTGTAACCTCTGGAGGACGGTGTGTAACCTCAGTTGGACAGTGTGTAACCTCTGGAGGACGGTGTGTAACCTCTGGAGGACGGTGTGTAGCCTCTGGAGGACGGTGTGTAACCTCTGGAGGACGGTGTGTAGCCTCTGGAGGACGGTATGTAACCTCTGGAGGACGGTGTGTAGCCTCTGGAGGACGGTGTGTAACCTCAGTTGGACGGGTGTAACATCTGGAGGACGGTGTGTAACCTCTGGAGGACGGTGTGTAACCTCAGTTGGACGGTGTGTAACCTCTGGAGGACGGTGTGTAACCTCTGGAGGACGGTATGTAACCTCAGTTGGACGGTGTGTAACCTCTGGAGGACGGTGTGTCACCTCTGGAGGATGGTGTGTAACCTCTGGAGGACGGTGTGTAACCTCTGGAGGACGGTGTGTAGCCTCTGGAGGACGGTGTGTAGCCTCTGGAGGACGGTTTGTAACCTCTGGAGGACGGTGTGTAGCCTCTGGAGGACGGTGTGTAACCTCTGGAGGATGGTGTGTAGCCTCTGGAGGACGGTGTGTAGCCTCAGTTGGACGGTGTGTAACCTCTGGAGGACGGTGTGTAGCCTCTGGAGGACGGTGTGTAGCCTCTGGAGGATGGTGTGTAGCCTCTGGAGGATGGTGTGTAACCTCTGGAGGACGGTGTGTAGCCTCTGGAGGACGGTGTGTAACCTCTGGAGGATGGTGTGTAACCTCTGGAGGACGGGGTGTAACATCTGGAGGACGGTGTGTAACCTCAGTTGGACAGTGTGTAACCTCTGGAGGATGGTGTGTAACCTCTGGAGGACGGTGTCTAACCTCTGGAGGATGGTGTGTAACCTCTGGAGGACGGTGTGTAACATCTGGAGGACGGTGTGTAACCTCAGTTGTACGGTATGTAACCTCTGGAGGACGGTGTGTAGCCTCTGGAGGACGGTGTGTAACCTCAGTTGGACGGTGTGTAACATCTGGAGGACGGTGTGTAACCTCTGGAGGACGGTGTGTCACCTCTGGAGGATGGTGTGTAACCTCTGGAGGACGGTGTGTAACCTCTGGGGGACGGTGTGTAGCCTCTGGAGGACGGTGTGTAGCCTCTGGAGGACGGTTTGTAACCTCTGGAGGACGGTGTGTAGCCTCTGGAGGACGGTTTGTAACCTCTGGAGGACGGTGTGTAGCCTCAGTTGGACGGTGTGTAACCTCTGGAGGACGGTGTGTAGCCTCTGGAGGACGGTGTGTAGCCTCTGGAGGATGGTGTGTAGCCTCTGGAGGATGGTGTGTAACCTCTGGAGGACGGTGTGTAGCCTCTGGAGGACGGTGTGTAACCTCTGGAGGATGGTGTGTAACCTCTGGAGGACGGGGTGTAACATCTGGAGGACGGTGTGTAACCTCAGTTGGACAGTGTGTAACCTCTGGAGGATGGTGTGTAACCTCTGGAGGACGGTGTCTGACCTCTGGAGGATGGTGTGTAACCTCTGGAGGACGGTGTGTAACATCTGGAGGACGGTGTGTAACCTCAGTTGTACGGTGTGTAACCTCTGGAGGATGGTGTGTAGCCTCTGGAGGACGGTGTGTAGCCTCTGGAGGACGGTGTGTAACCTTTGCAGGACGGTGTGTAACCTCTGGAGGACGGTGTGTAACCTCTGGAGGACGGTGTGTAACCTCTGGAGGATGGTGTGTAGCCTCTGGAGGACGGTGTGTAGCCTCTGGAGGACGGTGTGTAGCCTCTGGAGGATGGTGTGTAACCTCTGGAGGACGGTGTGTAACGTCTGGAGGATGGTGTGTAACCTCTGGAGGACGGTATGTAACCTCAGTTGGACGGTGTGTAAGCTCTGGAGGACGGTGTGTAACCTCTGGAGGACGGTGTGTAACCTCTGGAGGACGGTGTGTAACCTCAGTTGGACGGTGTGTAGCCTCTGGAGGACGGTGTGTAGCCTCTGGAGGACGGTGTGTAGCCTCTGGAGGACGGTGTGTAACCTCTGGAGGACGGTGTGTAACCTCAGTTGGACGGTGTGTAGCCTCTGGAGGACGGTAGGTAACCTCAGTTGGACGGTGTGTAGCCTCTGGAGGACGGTGTGTAGCCTCTGGAGGACGGTGTGTAACCTCTGGAGGACGGTGTGTAGCCTCTGGAGGACGGTGTGTAGCCTCTGGAGGACGGTGTCTAACCTCTGGAGGACATTGTGTAACATCTGGAGGACGGTGTGTAACCTCTGGAGGACGGTGTGTAACCTCAGTTGGACGGTGTGTAACCTCTGGAGGACGGTGTGTAGCCTCTGGAGGATGGTGTGTAACCTCTGGAGGACGGTAGGTAGCCTCTGGAGGACGGTATGTAACCTCTGGAGGACGGTGTGTAGCCTCTGGAGGACGGTGTGTAACCTCAGTTGGACGGTGTGTAACATCTGGAGGACGGTGTGTAACCTCTGGAGGACGGTGTGTAACCTCAGTTGGACGGTGTGTAACCTCTGGAGGACGGTGTGTAACCTCTGGAGGACGGTATGTAACCTCAGTTGGACGGTGTGTAACCTCTGGAGGACGGTGTGTAGCCTCTGGAGGACGGTGTGTCACCTCTGGAGGATGGTGTGTAACCTCTGGAGGACGGTGTGTAACCTCTGGAGGACGGTGTGTAGCCTCTGGAGGACGGTTTGTAACCTCTGGAGGACGGTGTGTAGCCTCTGGAGGACGGTGTGTAACCTCTGGAGGACGGTGTGTAACCTCAGTTGGACGGTGTGTAACCTCTGGAGGACGGTGTGTAGCCTCTGGAGGACGGTGTGTAGCCTCTGGAGGATGGTGTGTAGCCTCAGTTGGACGGTGTGTAACCTCTGGAGGACGGTGTGTAGCCTCTGGAGGACGGTGTGTAGCCTCTGGAGGATGGTGTGTAGCCTCTGGAGGATGGTGTGTAACCTCTGGAGGACGGTGTGTAGCCTCTGGAGGACGGTGTGTAACCTCTGGAGGACGGTGTGTAAACTCTGGAGGATGGTGTGTAACCTCTGGAGGACGGTGTGTAGCCTCAGTTGGACGGTGTGTAACCTCTGGAGGACGGTGTGTAGCCTCTGGAGGACGGTGTGTAGCCTCTGGAGGATGGTGTGTAGCCTCTGGAGGATGGTGTGTAACCTCTGGAGGACGGTGTGTAGCCTCTGGAGGACGGTGTGTAACCTCTGGAGGACGGTGTGTAACCTCTGGAGGATGGTGTGTAACCTCTGGAGGACGGTGTGTAACCTCAGTTGGACGGTATGCAACCTCAGTTGGACGGTGTGTAACCTCTGGAGGACGGTGTGTAACCTCTGGAGAATGGTGTGTAACCTCTGGAGGACGGTGTGTAACCTCAGTTGGACGATGTGTAACCTCAGTTGGACGGTGTGTAACATCTGGAGGACGGTGTGTAACCTCAGTTGGACGGTGTGTAACCTCTGGAGGACGGTGTGTAACTTCAGTTGGACGGTGTGTAACCTCTGGAGGACGGTGTGTAACCTCTGGAGGACGGTGTGTAACCTCTGGAGGACGGTATGTAACCTCAGTTGGATGGTGTGTAACCTCTGGAGGACGGTGTGTAACCTCAGTTGGACGGTGTGTAACCTCTGGAGGACGGTGTGTAACCTCTGGAGGAGGGTGTGTAGCCTCAGTTGGACGGTGTGTAACCTCTGGAGGACGGTGTGTAGCCTCTGGAGGACGGTGTGTAGCCTCTGGAGGATGGTGTGTAGCCTCTGGAGGATGGTGTGTAACCTCTGGAGGACGGTGTGTAACCTCAGTTGGACGGTGTGTAAGCTCTGGAGGACGGTGTGTAACCTCTGGAGGACGGTATGTAACCTCAGTTGGACGGTGTGTAGCCTCTGGAGGACGGTGTTTAGCCTCTGGAGGACGGTGTGTAGCCTCTGGAGGACGGTGTGTAACCTCTGGAGGACGGTGTGTAACCTCAGTTGGACGGTGTGTAGCCTCTGGAGGACGGTAGGTAACCTCAGTTGGACGGTGTGTAGCCTCTGGAGGACGGTGTGTAGCCTCTGGAGGACGGTGTGTAACCTCTGGAGGACGGTGTGTAGCCTCTGGAGGACGGTGTGTAGCCTCTGGAGGACGGTGTGTAACCTCTGGAGGACATTGTGTAACATCTGGAGGACGGTGTGTAACCTCTGGAGGACGGTGTGTAACCTCAGTTGGACGGTGTGTAACCTCTGGAGGACGGTGTGTAGCCTCTGGAGGATGGTGTGTAACCTCTGGAGGACGGTGTGTAGCCTCTGGAGGACGGTATGTAACCTCTGGAGGACGGTGTGTAGCCTCTGGAGGACGGTGTGTAACCTCAGTTGGACGGTGTGTAACATCTGGAGGACGGTGTGTAACCTCTGGAGGACGGTGTGTAACCTCAGTTGGACGGTGTGTAACCTCTGGAGGACGGTGTGTAACCTCTGGAGGACGGTATGTAACCTCAGTTGGACGGTGTGTAACCTCTGGAGGACGGTGTGTAACCTCTGGAGGACGGTGTGTAACCTCTGGAGGATGGTGTGTAGCCTCTGGAGGACGGTGTGTAGCCTCTGGAGGATGGTGTGTAGCCTCTGGAGGATGGTGTGTAACCTCTGGAGGACGGTGTGTAGCCTCTGGAGGACGGTGTGTAACCTCTGGAGGACGGTGTGTAACCTCTGGAGGATGGTGTGTAACCTCTGGAGGACGGTGTGTAACCTCTGGAGGACGGTGTGTAGCCTCAGTTGGACGGTGTGTAACCTCTGGAGGACGGTGTGTAGCCTCTGGAGGACGGTGTGTAGCCTCTGGAGGATGGTGTGTAGCCTCTGGAGGATGGTGTGTAACCTCTGGAGGACGGTGTGTAGCCTCTGGAGGACGGTGTGTAACCTCTGGAGGACGGTGTGTAACCTCTGGAGGATGGTGTGTAACCTCTGGAGGACGGTGTGTAACCTCAGTTGGACGGTATGCAACCTCAGTTGGACGGTGTGTAACCTCTGGAGGACGGTGTGTAACCTCTGGAGAATGGTGTGTAACCTCTGGAGGACGGTGTGTAACCTCAGTTGGACGATGTGTAACCTCAGTTGGACGGTGTGTAACCTCTGGAGGACGGTGTGTAACCTCAGTTGGACGGTGTGTAACCTCTGGAGGACGGTGTGTAACCTCTGGAGGACGGTGTGTAACCTCTGGAGGACGGTATGTAACCTCAGTTGGATGGTGTGTAACCTCTGGAGGACGGTGTGTAGCCTCTGGAGGACGGTGTGTAACCTCTGGAGGACATTGTGTAACATCTGGAGGACGGTGTGTAACCTCTGGAGGACGGTGTGTAACCTCAGTTGGACGGTGTGTAACCTCTGGAGGACGGTGTGTAGCCTCTGGAGGATGGTGTGTAACCTCTGGAGGACGGTGTGTAGCCTCTGGAGGACGGTATGTAACCTCTGGAGGACGGTGTGTAGCCTCTGGAGGACGGTGTGTAACCTCAGTTGGACGGTGTGTAACATCTGGAGGACGGTGTGTAACCTCTGGAGGACGGTGTGTAACCTCAGTTGGACGGTGTGTAACCTCTGGAGGACGGTGTGTAACCTCTGGAGGACGGTATGTAACCTCAGTTGGACGGTGTGTAACCTCTGGAGGACGGTGTGTAACCTCTGGAGGACGGTGTGTAACCTCTGGAGGATGGTGTGTAGCCTCTGGAGGACGGTGTGTAGCCTCTGGAGGATGGTGTGTAGCCTCTGGAGGATGGTGTGTAACCTCTGGAGGACGGTGTGTAGCCTCTGGAGGACGGTGTGTAACCTCTGGAGGACGGTGTGTAACCTCTGGAGGATGGTGTGTAACCTCTGGAGGACGGTGTGTAACCTCTGGAGGACGGTGTGTAGCCTCAGTTGGACGGTGTGTAACCTCTGGAGGACGGTGTGTAGCCTCTGGAGGACGGTGTGTAGCCTCTGGAGGATGGTGTGTAGCCTCTGGAGGATGGTGTGTAACCTCTGGAGGACGGTGTGTAGCCTCTGGAGGACGGTGTGTAACCTCTGGAGGACGGTGTGTAACCTCTGGAGGATGGTGTGTAACCTCTGGAGGACGGTGTGTAACCTCAGTTGGACGGTATGCAACCTCAGTTGGACGGTGTGTAACCTCTGGAGGACGGTGTGTAACCTCTGGAGAATGGTGTGTAACCTCTGGAGGACGGTGTGTAACCTCAGTTGGACGATGTGTAACCTCAGTTGGACGGTGTGTAACCTCTGGAGGACGGTGTGTAACCTCAGTTGGACGGTGTGTAACCTCTGGAGGACGGTGTGTAACCTCTGGAGGACGGTGTGTAACCTCAGTTGGATGGTGTGTAACCTCTGGAGGACGGTGTGTAACCTCAGTTGGACGGTGTGTAACCTCTGGAGGACGGTGTGTAACCTCTGGAGGAGGGTGTGTAGCCTCAGTTGGACGGTGTGTAACCTCTGGAGGACGGTGTGTAGCCTCTGGAGGACGGTGTGTAGCCTCTGGAGGATGGTGTGTAGCCTCTGGAGGATGGTGTGTAACCTCTGGAGGACGGTGTGTAGCCTCTGGAGGACGGTGTGTAACCTCTGGAGGACCGTGTGTAACCTCTGGAGGACGGTGTGTAACCTCTGGAGGATGGTGTGTAACCTCTGGAGGACGGTGTGTAACCTCAGTTGGACGGTATGCAACCTCAGTTGGACGGTGTGTAACCTCTGGAGGACGGTGTGTAACCTCTGGAGAATGGTGTGTAACCTCAGTTGGACGGTGTGTAACATCTGGAGGACGGTGTGTAACCTCTGGAGGACGGTGTGTAACCTCAGTTGGACGGTGTGTAACCTCTGGAGGACGGTGTGTAACCTCTGGAGGACGGTATGTAACCTCAGTTGGACGGTGTGTAACCTCTGGAGGACGGTGTGTAGCCTCTGGAGGACGGTGTGTCACCTCTGGAGGATGGTGTGTAACCTCTGGAGGACGGTGTGTAACCTCTGGAGGACGGTGTGTAGCCTCTGGAGGACGGTGTGTAGCCTCTGGAGGACGGTTTGTAACCTCTGGAGGACGGTGTGTAGCCTCTGGAGGACGGTTTGTAACCTCTGGAGGACGGTGTGTAGCCTCAGTTGGACGGTGTGTAACCTCTGGAGGACGGTGTGTAGCCTCTGGAGGACGGTGTGTAGCCTCTGGAGGATGGTGTGTAGCCTCTGGAGGATGGTGTGTAACCTCTGGAGGACGGTGTGTAGCCTCTGGAGGACGGTGTGTAACCTCTGGAGGATGGTGTGTAACCTCTGGAGGACGGGGTGTAACATCTGGAGGACGGTGTGTAACCTCAGTTGGACAGTGTGTAACCTCTGGAGGATGGTGTGTAACCTCTGGAGGACGGTGTCTAACCTCTGGAGGATGGTGTGTAACCTCTGGAGGACGGTGTGTAACATCTGGAGGACGGTGTGTAACCTCAGTTGTACGGTGTGTAACCTCTGGAGGATGGTGTGTAACCTCTGGAGGACGGTGTGTAACCTCAGTTGGACGGTGTGTAACCTCTGGAGGACTGTGATTAACTTCTGGAGGACGGTGTGTAGCCTCTGGAGGACGGTGTGTAACCTCAGTTGTACGGTGTGTAACCTCTGGAGGATGGTGTGTAACTTCTGGAGGACGGTGTGTAACCTCAGTTGGACGGTGTGTAACCTCTGGAGGACGGTGTGTAGCCTCTTGAGGACGGTGTGTAGCCTCTGGAGGATGGTGTGTAACCTCTGGAGGACGGTGTGTAACCTCTGGAGGATGGTGTGTAGCCTCTGGAGGACGGTGTGTAGCCTCTGGAGGACGGTGTGTAACCTTTGGAGGACGGTGTGTAGCCTCTGGAGGACGGTGTGTAGCCTCTGGAGGACGGTGTGTAACCTCTGGAGGACGGTGTGTAACCTCAGTTGGACGGTGTGTAGCCTCTGGAGGACGGTAGGTAACCTCAGTTGGACGGTGTGTAGCCTCTGGAGGACGGTGTGTAGCCTCTGGAGGACGGTGTGTAACCTCTGGAGGACGGTGTGTAGCCTCTGGAGGACGGTGTGTAGCCTCTGGAGGACGGTGTGTAACCTCTGGAGGACATTGTGTAACATCTGGAGGACGGTGTGTAACCTCTGGAGGACGGTGTGTAACCTCTGGAGGACATTGTGTAACCTCTGGAGGACATTGTGTAACATCTGGAGGACGGTGTGTAACCTCTGGAGGACGGTGTGTAACCTCTGGAGGACGGTGTGTAGCCTCTGGAGGATGGTGTGTAACCTCTGGAGGACGGTGTGTAGCCTCTGGAGGACGGTATGTAACCTCTGGAGGACGGTGTGTAGCCTCTGGAGGACGGTGTGTAACCTCAGTTGGACGGTGTGTAACATCTGGAGGACGGTGTGTAACCTCTGGAGGACGGTGTGTAACCTCAGTTGGACGGTGTGTAACCTCTGGAGGACGGTGTGTAACCTCTGGAGGACGGTATGTAACCTCAGTTGGACGGTGTGTAACCTCTGGAGGACGGTGTGTAGCCTCTGGAGGACGGTGTGTGACCTCTGGAGGATGGTGTGTAACCTCTGGAGGACGGCGTGTAACCTCTGGAGGACGGTGTGTAGCCTCTGGAGGACGGTTTGTAACCTCTGGAGGACGGTTTGTAACCTCTGGAGGACGGTGTGTAGCCTCTGGAGGACGGTTTGTAACCTCTGGAGGACGGTGTGTAGCCTCTGGAGGACCGTGTGTAACCTCTGGAGGACGGTGTGTAGCCTCTGGAGGACGGTTTGTAACCTCTGGAGGACGGTGTGTAGCCTCTGGAGGACGGTTTGTAACCTCTGGAGGACGGTGTGTAGCCTCTGGAGGACCGTGTGTAACCTCTGGAGGACGGTGTGTAACCTCAGTTGGACGGTGTGTAACCTCTGGAGGACGGTGTGTAGCCTCTGGAGGACGGTGTGTAGCCTCTGGAGGATGGTGTGTAGCCTCAGTTGGACGGTGTGTAACCTCTGGAGGACGGTGTGTAGCCTCTGGAGGATGGTGTGTAGCCTCTGGAGGACGGTGTGTAGCCTCTGGAGGATGGTGTGTAGCCTCTGGAGGATGGTGTGTAACCTCTGGAGGACGGTGTGTAGCCTCTGGAGGACGGTGTGAAACCTCTGGAGGACGGTGTGTAACCTCTGGAGGATGGTGTGTAACCTCTGGAGGACGGTGTGTAGCCTCAGTTGGACGGTGTGTAACCTCTGGAGGACGGTGTGTAGCCTCTGGAGGACGGTGTGTAGCCTCTGGAGGATGGTGTGTAACCTCTGGAGGACGGTGTGTAGCCTCTGGAGGACGGTGTGTAACCTCTGGAGGACGGTGTGTAACCTCTGGAGAATGGTGTGTAACCTCTGTAGGACGGTGTGTAACCTCAGTTGGACGATGTGTAACCTCAGTTGGACGGTGTGTAACATCTGGAGGACGGTGTGTAACCTCAGTTGGACGGTGTGTAACCTCTGGAGGACGGTGTGTAACCTCAGTTGGACGGTGTGTAACCTCTGGAGGACGGTGTGTAACCTCTGGAGGACGGTGTGTAACCTCTGGAGGACGGTATGTAACCTCAGTTGGATGGTGTGTAACAACTGGAGGACGGTGTGTAACCTCAGTTGGATGGTGTGTAACCTCTGGAGGACGGTGTGTAACCTCTGGAGGAGGGTGTGTAGCCTCAGTTGGACGGTGTGTAACCTCTGGAGGACGGTGTGTAGCCTCTGGAGGACGGTGTGTAGCCTCTGGAGGATGGTGTGTAGCCTCTGGAGGATGGTGTGTAACCTCTGGAGGACGGTGTGTAACCTCAGTTGGACGGTGTGTAAGCTCTGGAGGACGGTGTGTAACCTCTGGAGGACGGTATGTAACCTCAGTTGGACGGTGTGTAGCCTCTGGAGGACGGTGTGTAGCCTCTGGAGGACGGTGTGTAGCCTCTGGAGGACAGTGTGTAACCTCTGGAGGACGGTGTTTAACCTCAGTTGGACGGTGTGTAGCCTCTGGAGGACGGTAGGTAACCTCAGTTGGACGGTGTGTAGCCTCTGGAGGACGGTGTGTAGCCTCTGGAGGACGGTGTGTAACCTCTGGAGGACATTGTGTAACATCTGGAGGACGGTGTGTAACCTCTGGAGGACGGTGTGTAACCTCAGTTGGACGGTGTGTAACCTCTGGAGGACGGTGTGTAGCCTCTGGAGGATGGTGTGTAACCTCTGGAGGACGGTGTGTAGCCTCTGGAGGACGGTATGTAACCTCTGGAGGACGGTGTGTAGCCTCTGGAGGACGGTGTGTAACCTCAGTTGGACGGTGTGTAACATCTGGAGGACGGTGTGTAACCTCTGGAGGACGGTGTGTAACCTCAGTTGGACGGTGTGTAACCTCTGGAGGACGGTGTGTAACCTCTGGAGGACGGTATGTAACCTCAGTTGGACGGTGTGTAACCTCTGGAGGACGGTGTGTAGCCTCTGGAGGACGGTGTGTCACCTCTGGAGGATGGTGTGTAACCTCTGGAGGACGGTGTGTAACCTCTGGAGGACGGTGTGTAGCCTCTGGAGGACGGTGTGTAGCCTCTGGAGGACGGTTTGTAACCTCTGGAGGACGGTGTGTAGGCTCTGGAGGACGGTTTGTAACATCTGGAGGACGGTGTGTAGCCTCTGGAGGACGGTGTGTAACCTCTGGAGGACGGTGTGTAACCTCAGTTGGACGGTGTGTAACCTCTGGAGGACGGTGTGTAGCCTCTGGAGGACGGTGTGTAACCTCAGTTGGACGGTGTGTAACCTCTGGAGGACGGTGTGTAGCCTCTGGAGGACGGTGTGTAGCCTCTGGAGGATGGTGTGTAGCCTCTGGAGGATGGTGTGTAACCTCTGGAGGACGGTGTGTAGCCTCTGGAGGACGGTGTGTAACCTCTGGAGGACGGTGTGTAACCTCTGGAGGATGGTGTGTAACCTCTGGAGGACGGTGTGTAGCCTCAGTTGGACGGTGTGTAACCTCTGGAGGACGGTGTGTAGCCTCTGGAGGACGGTGTGTAGCCTCTGGAGGATGGTGTGTAGCCTCTGGAGGATGGTGTGTAACCTCTGGAGGACGGTGTGTAGCCTCTGGAGGACGGTGTGTAACCTCTGGAGGACGGTGTGTAACCTCTGGAGGATGGTGTGTAACCTCTGGAGGACGGTGTGTAACCTCAGTTGGACGGTATGCAACCTCAGTTGGACGGTGTGTAACCTCTGGAGGACGGTGTGTAACCTCTGGAGAATGGTGTGTAACCTCTGGAGGACGGTGTGTCACCTCAGTTGGACGGTGTGTAACCTCAGTTGGACGGTGTGTAACGTCTGGAGGACGGTGATTAACCTCTGGAGGACGGTGTGTAGCCTCTGGAGGACGGTGTGTAACCTCTGGAGGACGGTGTGTAACCTCTGGAGGACGGTGTGTAACCTCAGTTGGACTATGTGTAACCTCAGTTGGACGGTGTGTAACCTCTGGAGGACGGTGTGTAACCTCTGGAGGACGGTGTGTAACCTCTGGAGAATGGTGTGTAACCTCTGGAGGACGGTGTGTAACCTCAGTTGGACAATGTGTAACCTCAGTTGGACGGTGTGTAACCTCTGGAGGACGGTGTGTAACCTCAGTTGGACGGTGTGTAACCTCTGGAGGACGGTGTGTAACCTCTGGAGGACGGTGTGTAACCTCTGGAGGACGGTATGTAACCTCAGTTGGATGGTGTGTAACCTCTGGAGGACGGTGTGTAACCTCAGTTGGACGGTGTGTAACCTCTGGAGGACGGTGTGTAACCTCTGGAGGAGGGTGTGTAGCCTCAGTTGGACGGTGTGTAACCTCTGGAGGACGGTGTGTAGCCTCTGGAGGACGGTGTGTAGCCTCTGGAGGATGGTGTGTAGCCTCTGGAGGATGGTGTGTAACCTCTGGAGGACGGTGTGTAGCCTCTGGAGGACGGTGTGTAACCTCTGGAGGACCGTGTGTAACCTCTGGAGGACGGTGTGTAACCTCTGGAGGATGGTGTGTAACCTCTGGAGGACGGTGTGTAACCTCAGTTGGACGGTATGCAACCTCAGTTGGACGGTGTGTAACCTCTGGAGGACGGTGTGTAACCTCTGGAGAATGGTGTGTAACCTCTGGAGGATGGTGTGTAACCTCTGGAGGACGGTGTGTAACCTCAGTTGGACGGTATGCAACCTCAGTTGGACGGTGTGTAACCTCTGGAGGACGGTGTGTAACCTCTGGAGAATGGTGTGTAACCTCTGGAGGACGGTGTGTCACCTCAGTTGGACGGTGTGTAACCTCAGTTGGACGGTGTGTAACGTCTGGAGGACGGTGATTAACCTCTGGAGGACGGTGTGTAGCCTCTGGAGGACGGTGTGTAGCCTCTGGAGGACGGTGTGTAACCTCTGGAGGATGGTGTGTAACCTCTGGAGGACGGTGTGTAACCTCTGGAGGATGGTGTGTAATTTCTGGAGGACGGTGTGTAACCGCAGTTGGACGGTGTGTAACCGCTGGAGGACGGTGTGTAACATCTGGAGGACGGTGTGTAACCTCAGTTGGACGGTGTGTAACCTCAGTTGGACGGTGTGTAACCTCTGGAGGACGGTGTGTTGCCACTGGAGGACGGTGTGTCACCTCTGGAGGATGGTGTGTAACCTCTGGAGGACGGTGTGTAACCTCTGGAGGATGGTGTGTAGCCTCTGGAGGACGGTGTGTAGCCTCTGGAGGACGGTTTGTAACCTCTGGAGGACGGTTTGTAACCTCTGGAGGACGGTGTGTAGCCTCTGGAGGACGGTTTGTAACCTCTGGAGGACGGTTTGTAACCTCTGGAGGACGGTGTGTAACCTCAGTTGGACGGTGTGTAACCTCAGTTGGACGGTGTGTAACCTCAGTTGGACGGTGTGTAACCTCTGGAGGACGGTGTGTAACCTCTGGAGGATGGTGTGTAACCTCTGGAGGACGGTGTGTAACCTCTGGAGGACGGTGTGTAGCCTCTGGAGGACGGTGTGTAGCCTCTGGAGGACGGTTTGTAACCTCTGGAGGACGGTGTGTAGCCTCTGGAGGACGGTTTGTAACCTCTGGAGGACGGTGTGTAGCCTCAGTTGGACGGTGTGTAACCTCTGGAGGACGGTGTGTAGCCTCTGGAGGATGGTGTGTAGCCTCTGGAGGATGGTGTGTAACCTCTGGAGGACGGTGTGTAGCCTCTGGAGGACGGTGTGTAACCTCTGGAGGACGGTGTGTAACCTCTGGAGGACGGTGTGTAACCTCTGGAGGACGGTGTGTAACCTCTGGAGGATGGTGTGTAACCTCTGGAGGACGGTGTGTAACCTCAGTTGGACGGTATGCAACCTCAGTTGGACGGTGTGTAACCTCTGGAGGACGGTGTGTAACCTCTGGAGAATGGCGTGTAACCTCTGGAGGACGGTCTGTAACCTCAGTTGGACGATGTGTAACCTCAGTTGGACGGTGTGTAACATCTGGAGGACGGTGTGTAACCTCAGTTGGACGGTGTGTAACCTCTGGAGGACGGTGTGTAACCTCAGTTGGACGGTGTGTAACCTCTGGAGGACGGTGTGTAACCTCTGGAGGACGGTGTGTAACCTCTGGAGGACGGTATGTAACCTCAGTTGGACGGTGTTTAACCTCTGGAGGACGGTGTGTAACCTCAGTTGGACGGTGTGTAACCTCTGGAGGACGGTGTGTAACCTCTGGAGGAGGGTGTGTAGCCTCAGTTGGACGGTGTGTAACCTCTTGAGGACGGTGTGTAGCCTCTGGAGGACGGTGTGTAGCCTCTGGAGGATGGTGTGTAGCCTCTGGAGGATGGTGTGTAACCTCTGGAGGACGGTGTGTAGCCTCTGGAGGACGGTGTGTAACCTCTGGAGGACCGTGTGTAACCTCTGGAGGACGGTGTGTAACCTCTGGAGGATGGTGTGTAACCTCTGGAGGACGGTGTGTAACCTCTGGAGGATGGTGTGTAACCTCTGGAGGACGGTGTGTAACCTCAGTTGGACGGTATGCAACCTCAGTTGGACGGTGTGTAACCTCTGGAGGACGGTGTGTAACCTCTGGAGAATGGCGTGTAACCTCTGGAGGACGGTGTGTAACCTCAGTTGGACGATGTGTAACCTCAGTTGGACGGTGTGTAACATCTGGAGGACGGTGTGTAACCTCAGTTGGACGGTGTGTAACCTCTGGAGGACGGTGTGTAACCTCAGTTGGACGGTGTGTAACCTCTGGAGGACGGTGTGTAACCTCTGGAGGACGGTGTGTAACCTCTGGAGGACGGTATGTAACCTCAGTTGGACGGTGTTTAACCTCTGGAGGACGGTGTGTAACCTCAGTTGGACGGTGTGTAACCTCTGGAGGACGGTGTGTAACCTCTGGAGGAGGGTGTGTAGCCTCAGTTGGACGGTGTGTAACCTCTGGAGGACGGTGTGTAGCCTCTGGAGGACGGTGTGTAGCCTCTGGAGGATGGTGTGTAGCCTCTGGAGGATGGTGTGTAACCTCTGGAGGACGGTGTGTAGCCTCTGGAGGACGGTGTGTAACCTCTGGAGGACCGTGTGTAACCTCTGGAGGACGGTGTGTAACCTCTGGAGGATGGTGTGTAACCTCTGGAGGACGGTGTGTAACCTCAGTTGGACGGTATGCAACCTCAGTTGGACGGTGTGTAACCTCTGGAGGACGGTGTGTAACCTCTGGAGAATGGTGTGTAACCTCTGGAGGACGGTGTGTCACCTCAGTTGGACGGTGTGTAACCTCAGTTGGACGGTGTGTAACATCTGGAGGACGGTGTGTAACCTCAGTTGGACGGTGTGTAACGTCTGGAGGACGGTGATTAACCTCTGGAGGACGGTGTGTAGCCTCTGGAGGACGGTGTGTAGCCTCTGGAGGACGGTGTGTAACCTCTGGAGGATGGTGTGTAACCTCTGGAGGACGGTGTGTAACCTCTGGAGGATGGTGTGTAATTTCTGGAGGACGGTGTGTAACCGCAGTTGGACGGTGTGTAACCTCTGTAGGACGGTGTGTAACATCCGGAGGACGGTGTGTAACCTCAGTTGGACGGTGTGTAACCTCAGTTGGACGGTGTGTAACCTCAGTTGGACGGTGTGTAACCTCTGGAGGATGGTGTGTAACCTCAGTTGGACGGTGTGTAACCTCGGGAGGACGGTGTGTAACCTCAGTTGGACGGTGTGTAACCTCTGGAGGATGGTGTGTAACCTCAGTTGGACGGTGTGTAACCTCAGGAGCACGGTGTGTAACCTCTGGAGGACCGTGTGTAACCTCTGGAGGACGGTGTGTAACCTCTGGAGGATGGTGTGTAACCTCTGGAGGACGGTGTGTAACCTCTGGAGGATGGTGTGTAACCTCTGGAGGACGGTGTGTAACCTCAGTTGGACGGTATGCAACCTCAGTTGGACGGTGTGTAACCTCTGGAGGACGGTGTGTAACCTCTGGAGAATGGCGTGTGACCTCTGGAGGACGGTGTGTAACCTCAGTTGGACGATGTGTAACCTCAGTTGGACGGTGTGTAACATCTGGAGGACGGTGTGTAACCTCAGTTGGACGGTGTGTAACCTCTGGAGGACGGTGTGTAACCTCAGTTGGACGGTGTGTAACCTCTGGAGGACGGTGTGTAACCTCTGGAGGACGGTGTGTAACCTCTGGAGGACGGTATGTAACCTCAGTTGGACGGTGTTTAACCTCTGGAGGACGGTGTGTAACCTCAGTTGGACGGTGTGTAACCTCTGGAGGACGGTGTGTAACCTCTGGAGGAGGGTGTGTAGCCTCAGTTGGACGGTGTGTAACCTCTGGAGGACGGTGTGTAGCCTCTGGAGGACGGTGTGTAGCCTCTGGAGGATGGTGTGTAGCCTCTGGAGGATGGTGTGTAACCTCTGGAGGACGGTGTGTAGCCTCTGGAGGACGGTGTGTAACCTCTGGAGGACCGTGTGTAACCTCTGGAGGACGGTGTGTAGCCTCTGGAGGACGGTTTGTAACATCTGGAGGACGGTGTGTAGCCTCTGGAGGACG
Source organism: Telmatherina bonti (assembly GCF_933228915.1). Classification (NCBI taxonomy): domain Eukaryota; kingdom Metazoa; phylum Chordata; class Actinopteri; order Atheriniformes; family Telmatherinidae; genus Telmatherina; species Telmatherina bonti. The sequence continues at coordinate 1,003,613 of NC_136632.1, read as the reverse complement.
GTGTGTAACCTCTGGAGGACGGTGTGTAACCTCAGTTGGACGGTGTGTAACCTCTGGAGGACGGTGTGTAGCCTCTGGAGGACGGTGTGTAACCTCAGTTGGACGGTGTGTAACCTCTGGAGGACGGTGTGTAGCCTCTGGAGGACGGTGTGTAGCCTCTGGAGGACGGTGTGTAACCTCTGGAGGACGGTGTGTAACCTCTGGAGAATGGTGTGTAACCTCTGGAGGACGGTGTGTAACCTCAGTTGGACAATGTGTAACCTCAGTTGGACGGTGTGTAACCTCTGGAGGACGGTGTGTAACCTCAGTTGGACGGTGTGTAACCTCTGGAGGACGGTGTGTAACCTCTGGAGGACGGTGTGTAACCTCTGGAGGACGGTATGTAACCTCAGTTGGATGGTGTGTAACCTCTGGAGGACGGTGTGTAACCTCAGTTGGACGGTGTGTAACCTCTGGAGGAGGGTGTGTAGCCTCAGTTGGACGGTGTGTAACCTCTGGAGGACGGTGTGTAGCCTCTGGAGGACGGTGTGTAGCCTCTGGAGGATGGTGTGTAGCCTCTGGAGGATGGTGTGTAACCTCTGGAGGACGGTGTGTAGCCTCTGGAGGACGGTGTGTAACCTCTGGAGGACCGTGTGTAACCTCTGGAGGACGGTGTGTAACCTCTGGAGGATGGTGTGTAACCTCTGGAGGACGGTGTGTAACCTCAGTTGGACGGTATGCAACCTCAGTTGGACGGTGTGTAACCTCTGGAGGACGGTGTGTAACCTCTGGAGAATGGTGTGTAACCTCTGGAGGACGGTGTGTCACCTCAGTTGGACGGTGTGTAACCTCAGTTGGACGGTGTGTAACATCTGGAGGACGGTGTGTAACCTCAGTTGGACGGTGTGTAACGTCTGGAGGACGGTGATTAACCTCTGGAGGACGGTGTGTAGCCTCTGGAGGACGGTGTGTAGCCTCTGGAGGACGGTGTGTAACCTCTGGAGGATGGTGTGTAACCTCTGGAGGACGGTGTGTAACCTCTGGAGGATGGTGTGTAATTTCTGGAGGACGGTGTGTAACCGCAGTTGGACGGTGTGTAACCTCTGTAGGACGGTGTGTAACATCTGGAGGACGGTGTGTAACCTCAGTTGGACGGTGTGTAACCTCAGTTGGACGGTGTGTAACCTCAGTTGGACGGTGTGTAAGCTCTGGAGGATGGTGTGTAACCTCAGTTGGACGGTGTGTAACCTCGGGAGGACGGTGTGTAACCTCAGTTGGACGGTGTGTAACCTCTGGAGGATGGTGTGTAACCTCAGTTGGACGGTGTGTAACCTCAGGAGGACGGTGTGTAACCTCTGGAGGACCGTGTGTAACCTCTGGAGGACGGTGTGTAACCTCTGGAGGATGGTGTGTAACCTCTGGAGGACGGTGTGTAACCTCTGGAGGATGGTGTGTAACCTCTGGAGGACGGTGTGTAACCTCAGTTGGACGGTATGCAACCTCAGTTGGACGGTGTGTAACCTCTGGAGGACGGTGTGTAACCTCTGGAGAATGGCGTGTAACCTCTGGAGGACGGTGTGTAACCTCAGTTGGACGATGTGTAACCTCAGTTGGACGGTGTGTAACATCTGGAGGACGGTGTGTAACCTCAGTTGGACGGTGTGTAACCTCTGGAGGACGGTGTGTAACCTCAGTTGGACGGTGTGTAACCTCTGGAGGACGGTGTGTAACCTCTGGAGGACGGTGTGTAACCTCTGGAGGACGGTATGTAACCTCAGTTGGACGGTGTTTAACCTCTGGAGGACGGTGTGTAACCTCAGTTGGACGGTGTGTAACCTCTGGAGGACGGTGTGTAGCCTCAGTTGGACGGTGTGTAACCTCTGGAGGACGGTGTGTAGCCTCTGGAGGACGGTGTGTAGCCTCTGGAGGATGGTGTGTAGCCTCTGGAGGATGGTGTGTAACCTCTGGAGGACGGTGTGTAGCCTCTGGAGGACGGTGTGTTGCCACTGGAGGACGGTGTGTCACCTCTGGAGGATGGTGTGTAACCTCTGGAGGACGGTGTGTAACCTCTGGAGGATGGTGTGTAGCCTCTGGAGGACGGTGTGTAGCCTCTGGAGGACGGTTTGTAACCTCTGGAGGACGGTTTGTAACCTCTGGAGGACGGTGTGTAGCCTCTGGAGGACGGTTTGTAACCTCTGGAGGACGGTTTGTAACCTCTGGAGGACGGTGTGTAACCTTAGTTGGACGGTGTGTAACCTCAGTTGGACGGTGTGTAACCTCAGTTGGACGGTGTGTAACCTCTGGAGGACGGTGTGTAACCTCTGGAGGATGGTGTGTAACCTCTGGAGGACGGTGTGTAACCTCTGGAGGACGGTGTGTAGCCTCTGGAGGACGGTGTGTAGCCTCTGGAGGACGGTTTGTAACCTCTGGAGGACGGTGTGTAGCCTCTGGAGGACGGTTTGTAACCTCTGGAGGACGGTGTGTAGCCTCAGTTGGACGGTGTGTAACCTCTGGAGGACGGTGTGTAGCCTCTGGAGGATGGTGTGTAGCCTCTGGAGGATGGTGTGTAACCTCTGGAGGACGGTGTGTAGCCTCTGGAGGACGGTGTGTAACCTCTGGAGGACGGTGTGTAACCTCTGGAGGACGGTGTGTAACCTCTGGAGGACGGTGTGTAACCTCTGGAGGATGGTGTGTAACCTCTGGAGGACGGTGTGTAACCTCAGTTGGACGGTATGCAACCTCAGTTGGACGGTGTGTAACCTCTGGAGGACGGTGTGTAACCTCTGGAGAATGGCGTGTAACCTCTGGAGGACGGTGTGTAACCTCAGTTGGACGATGTGTAACCTCAGTTGGACGGTGTGTAACATCTGGAGGACGGTGTGTAACCTCAGTTGGACGGTGTGTAACCTCTGGAGGACGGTGTGTAACCTCAGTTGGACGGTGTGTAACCTCTGGAGGAAGGTGTGTAACCTCTGGAGGACGGTGTGTAACCTCTGGAGGACGGTATGTAACCTCAGTTGGACGGTGTTTAACCTCTGGAGGACGGTGTGTAACCTCAGTTGGACGGTGTGTAACCTCTGGAGGACGGTGTGTAACCTCTGGAGGAGGGTGTGTAGCCTCAGTTGGACGGTGTGTAACCTCTGGAGGACGGTGTGTAGCCTCTGGAGGACGGTGTGTAGCCTCTGGAGGATGGTGTGTAGCCTCTGGAGGATGGTGTGTAACCTCTGGAGGACGGTGTGTAGCCTCTGGAGGACGGTGTGTAACCTCTGGAGGACCGTGTGTAACCTCTGGAGGACGGTGTGTAACCTCTGGAGGATGGTGTGTAACCTCTGGAGGACGGTGTGTAACCTCTGGAGGATGGTGTGTAACCTCTGGAGGACGGTGTGTAACCTCAGTTGGACGGTATGCAACCTCAGTTGGACGGTGTGTAACCTCTGGAGGACGGTGTGTAACCTCTGGAGAATGGCGTGTAACCTCTGGAGGACGGTGTGTAACCTCAGTTGGACGATGTGTAACCTCAGTTGGACGGTGTGTAACATCTGGAGGACGGTGTGTAACCTCAGTTGGACGGTGTGTAACCTCTGGAGGACGGTGTGTAACCTCAGTTGGACGGTGTGTAACCTCTGGAGGACGGTGTGTAACCTCTGGAGGACGGTGTGTAACCTCTGGAGGACGGTATGTAACCTCAGTTGGACGGTGTTTAACCTCTGGAGGACGGTGTGTAACCTCAGTTGGACGGTGTGTAACCTCTGGAGGACGGTGTGTAACCTCTGGAGGAGGGTGTGTAGCCTCAGTTGGACGGTGTGTAACCTCTGGAGGACGGTGTGTAGCCTCTGGAGGACGGTGTGTAGCCTCTGGAGGATGGTGTGTAGCCTCTGGAGGATGGTGTGTAACCTCTGGAGGACGGTGTGTAGCCTCTGGAGGACGGTGTGTAACCTCTGGAGGACCGTGTGTAACCTCTGGAGGACGGTGTGTAACCTCTGGAGGATGGTGTGTAACCTCTGGAGGACGGTGTGTAACCTCAGTTGGACGGTATGCAACCTCAGTTGGACGGTGTGTAACCTCTGGAGGACGGTGTGTAACCTCTGGAGAATGGTGTGTAACCTCTGGAGGACGGTGTGTCACCTCAGTTGGACGGTGTGTAACCTCAGTTGGACGGTGTGTAACATCTGGAGGACGGTGTGTAACCTCAGTTGGACGGTGTGTAACGTCTGGAGGACGGTGATTAACCTCTGGAGGACGGTGTGTAGCCTCTGGAGGACGGTGTGTAGCCTCTGGAGGACGGTGTGTAACCTCTGGAGGATGGTGTGTAACCTCTGGAGGACGGTGTGTAACCTCTGGAGGATGGTGTGTAATTTCTGGAGGAGGGTGTGTAACCGCAGTTGGACGGTGTGTAACCTCTGTAGGACGGTGTGTAACATCTGGAGGACGGTGTGTAACCTCAGTTGGACGGTGTGTAACCTTAGTTGGACGGTGTGTAACCTCAGTTGGACGGTGTGTAACCTCTGGAGGATGGTGTGTAACCTCAGTTGGACGGTGTGTAACCTCGGGAGGACGGTGTGTAACCTCAGTTGGACGGTGTGTAACCTCTGGAGGATGGTGTGTAACCTCAGTTGGACGGTGTGTAACCTCAGGAGGACGGTGTGTAACCTCTGGAGGACCGTGTGTAACCTCTGGAGGACGGTGTGTAACCTCTGGAGGATGGTGTGTAACCTCTGGAGGACGGTGTGTAACCTCTGGAGGATGGTGTGTAACCTCTGGAGGACGGTGTGTAACCTCAGTTGGACGGTATGCAACCTCAGTTGGACGGTGTGTAACCTCTGGAGGACGGTGTGTAACCTCTGGAGGACGGTGTGTAGCCTCTGGAGGACGGTGTGTAACCTCTGGAGGACGGTGTGTAACCTCTGGAGGACGGTGTGTAACCTCTGGAGGACGGTGTGTAACCTCTGGAGGATGGTGTGTAACCTCTGGAGGACGGTGTGTAACCTCAGTTGGACGGTATGCAACCTCAGTTGGACGGTGTGTAACCTCTGGAGGACGGTGTGTAACCTCTGGAGAATGGCGTGTAACCTCTGGAGGACGGTGTGTAACCTCAGTTGGACGATGTGTAACCTCAGTTGGACCGTGTGTAACCTCTGGAGGACGGTGTGTAACCTCTGGAGGATGGTGTGTAACCTCTGGAGGACGGTGTGTAACCTCAGTTGGACGGTATGCAACCTCAGTTGGACGGTGTGTAACCTCTGGAGGACGGTGTGTAACCTCTGGAGAATGGTGTGTAACCTCTGGAGGACGGTGTGTCACCTCAGTTGGACGGTGTGTAACCTCAGTTGGACGGTGTGTAACATCTGGAGGACGGTGTGTAACCTCAGTTGGACGGTGTGTAACGTCTGGAGGACGGTGATTAACCTCTGGAGGACGGTGTGTAGCCTCTGGAGGACGGTGTGTAGCCTCTGGAGGACGGTGTGTAACCTCTGGAGGATGGTGTGTAACCTCTGGAGGACGGTGTGTAACCTCTGGAGGATGGTGTGTAATTTCTGGAGGAGGGTGTGTAACCGCAGTTGGACGGTGTGTAACCTCTGTAGGACGGTGTGTAACATCTGGAGGACGGTGTGTAACCTCAGTTGGACGGTGTGTAACCTTAGTTGGACGGTGTGTAACCTCAGTTGGACGGTGTGTAACCTCTGGAGGATGGTGTGTAACCTCAGTTGGACGGTGTGTAACCTCGGGAGGACGGTGTGTAACCTCAGTTGGACGGTGTGTAACCTCTGGAGGATGGTGTGTAACCTCAGTTGGACGGTGTGTAACCTCAGGAGGACGGTGTGTAACCTCTGGAGGACCGTGTGTAACCTCTGGAGGACGGTGTGTAACCTCTGGAGGATGGTGTGTAACCTCTGGAGGACGGTGTGTAACCTCTGGAGGATGGTGTGTAACCTCTGGAGGACGGTGTGTAACCTCAGTTGGACGGTATGCAACCTCAGTTGGACGGTGTGTAACCTCTGGAGGACGGTGTGTAACCTCTGGAGGACGGTGTGTAGCCTCTGGAGGACGGTGTGTAACCTCTGGAGGACGGTGTGTAACCTCTGGAGGACGGTGTGTAACCTCTGGAGGACGGTGTGTAACCTCTGGAGGATGGTGTGTAACCTCTGGAGGACGGTGTGTAACCTCAGTTGGACGGTATGCAACCTCAGTTGGACGGTGTGTAACCTCTGGAGGACGGTGTGTAACCTCTGGAGAATGGCGTGTAACCTCTGGAGGACGGTGTGTAACCTCAGTTGGACGATGTGTAACCTCAGTTGGACGGTGTGTAACATCTGGAGGACGGTGTGTAACCTCAGTTGGACGGTGTGTAACCTCTGGAGGACGGTGTGTAACCTCAGTTGGACGGTGTGTAACCTCTGGAGGACGGTGTGTAACCTCTGGAGGACGGTGTGTAACCTCTGGAGGACGGTATGTAACCTCAGTTGGACGGTGTTTAACCTCTGGAGGACGGTGTGTAACCTCAGTTGGACGGTGTGTAACCTCTGGAGGACGGTGTGTAACCTCTGGAGGAGGGTGTGTAGCCTCAGTTGGACGGTGTGTAACCTCTGGAGGACGGTGTGTAGCCTCTGGAGGACGGTGTGTAGCCTCTGGAGGATGGTGTGTAGCCTCTGGAGGATGGTGTGTAACCTCTGGAGGACGGTGTGTAGCCTCTGGAGGACGGTGTGTAACCTCTGGAGGACCGTGTGTAACCTCTGGAGGACGGTGTGTAACCTCTGGAGGATGGTGTGTAACCTCTGGAGGACGGTGTGTAACCTCTGGAGGATGGTGTGTAACCTCTGGAGGACGGTGTGTAACCTCAGTTGGACGGTATGCAACCTCAGTTGGACGGTGTGTAACCTCTGGAGGACGGTGTGTAACCTCTGGAGAATGGCGTGTAACCTCTGGAGGACGGTGTGTAACCTCAGTTGGACGATGTGTAACCTCAGTTGGACGGTGTGTAACATCTGGAGGACGGTGTGTAACCTCAGTTGGACGGTGTGTAACCTCTGGAGGACGGTGTGTAACCTCAGTTGGACGGTGTGTAACCTCTGGAGGACGGTGTGTAACCTCTGGAGGACGGTGTGTAACCTCTGGAGGACGGTATGTAACCTCAGTTGGACGGTGTTTAACCTCTGGAGGACGGTGTGTAACCTCAGTTGGACGGTGTGTAACCTCTGGAGGACGGTGTGTAACCTCTGGAGGAGGGTGTGTAGCCTCAGTTGGACGGTGTGTAACCTCTGGAGGACGGTGTGTAGCCTCTGGAGGACGGTGTGTAGCCTCTGGAGGATGGTGTGTAGCCTCTGGAGGATGGTGTGTAACCTCTGGAGGACGGTGTGTAGCCTCTGGAGGACGGTGTGTAACCTCTGGAGGACCGTGTGTAACCTCTGGAGGACGGTGTGTAACCTCTGGAGGATGGTGTGTAACCTCTGGAGGACGGTGTGTAACCTCAGTTGGACGGTATGCAACCTCAGTTGGACGGTGTGTAACCTCTGGAGGACGGTGTGTAACCTCTGGAGAATGGTGTGTAACCTCTGGAGGACGGTGTGTCACCTCAGTTGGACGGTGTGTAACCTCAGTTGGACGGTGTGTAACATCTGGAGGACGGTGTGTAACCTCAGTTGGACGGTGTGTAACGTCTGGAGGACGGTGATTAACCTCTGGAGGACGGTGTGTAGCCTCTGGAGGACGGTGTGTAGCCTCTGGAGGACGGTGTGTAACCTCTGGAGGATGGTGTGTAACCTCTGGAGGACGGTGTGTAACCTCTGGAGGATGGTGTGTAATTTCTGGAGGACGGTGTGTAACCGCAGTTGGACGGTGTGTAACATCTGGAGGACGGTGTGTAACCTCAGTTGGACGGTGTGTAACCTCAGTTGGACGGTGTGTAACCTCAGTTGGACGGTGTGTAACCTCTGGAGGATGGTGTGTAACCTCAGTTGGACGGTGTGTAACCTCGGGAGGACGGTGTGTAACCTCAGTTGGACGGTGTGTAACCTCAGTTGGACGGTGTGTAACCTCAGTTGGACGGTGTGTAACCTCTGGAGGATGGTGTGTAACCTCAGTTGGACGGTGTGTAACCTCAGTTGGACGGTGTGTAACCTCAGTTGGACGGTGTGTAACCTCTGGAGGATGGTGTGTAACCTCTGTAGGACGGTGTGTAACATCTGGAGGACGGTGTGTAACCTCAGTTGGACGGTGTGTAACCTCAGTTGGACGGTGTGTAACCTCAGTTGGACGGTGTGTAACCTCTGGAGGATGGTGTGTAACCTCAGTTGGACGGTGTGTAACCTCGGGAGGACGGTGTGTAACCTCAGTTGGACGGTGTGTAACCTCTGGAGGATGGTGTGTAACCTCAGTTGGACGGTGTGTAACCTCAGGAGGACGGTGTGTAACCTCTGGAGGACCGTGTGTAACCTCTGGAGGACGGTGTGTAACCTCTGGAGGATGGTGTGTAACCTCTGGAGGACGGTGTGTAACCTCTGGAGGATGGTGTGTAACCTCTGGAGGACGGTGTGTAACCTCAGTTGGACGGTATGCAACCTCAGTTGGACGGTTTGTAACCTCTGGAGGACGGTGTGTCACCTCTGGAGAATGGCGTGTAACCTCTGGAGGACGGTGTGTAACCTCAGTTGGACGATGTGTAACCTCAGTTGGACGGTGTGTAACATCTGGAGGACGGTGTGTAACCTCAGTTGGACGGTGTGTAACCTCTGGAGGACGGTGTGTAACCTCAGTTGGACGGTGTGTAACCTCTGGAGGACGGTGTGTAACCTCTGGAGGACAGTGTGTAACCTCTGGAGGACGGTATGTAACCTCAGTTGGACGGTGTTTAACCTCTGGAGGACGGTGTGTAACCTCAGTTGGACGGTGTGTAACCTCTGGAGGACGGTGTGTAACCTCTGGAGGAGGGTGTGTAGCCTCAGTTGGACGGTGTGTAACCTCTGGAGGACGGTGTGTAGCCTCTGGAGGACGGTGTGTAGCCTCTGGAGGATGGTGTGTAGCCTCTGGAGGATGGTGTGTAACCTCTGGAGGACGGTGTGTAGCCTCTGGAGGACGGTGTGTAACCTCTGGAGGACCGTGTGTAACCTCTGGAGGACGGTGTGTAACCTCTGGAGGATGGTGTGTAACCTCTGGAGGACGGTGTGTAACCTCAGTTGGACGGTATGCAACCTCAGTTGGACGGTGTGTAACCTCTGGAGGACGGTGTGTAACCTCTGGAGAATGGTGTGTAACCTCTGGAGGACGGTGTGTCACCTCAGTTGGACGGTGTGTAACCTCAGTTGGACGGTGTGTAACATCTGGAGGACGGTGTGTAACCTCAGTTGGACGGTGTGTAACGTCTGGAGGACGGTGATTAACCTCTGGAGGACGGTGTGTAGCCTCTGGAGGACGGTGTGTATCCTCTGGAGGACGGTGTGTAACCTCTGGAGGATGGTGTGTAACCTCTGGAGGATGGTGTGTAACCTCTGGAGGATGGTGTGTAATTTCTGGAGGACGGTGTGTAACCGCAGTTGGACGGTGTGTAACCTCTGTAGGACGGTGTGTAACATCTGGAGGACGGTGTGTAACCTCAGTTGGACGGTGTGTAACCTCAGTTGGACGGTGTGTAACCTCTGGAGGATGGTGTGTAACCTCAGTTGGACGGTGTGTAACCTCGGGAGGACGGTGTGTAACCTCAGTTAGACGGTGTGTAACCTCTGGAGGATGGTGTGTAACCTCAGTTGGACGGTGTGTAACCTCTGGAGGATGGTGTGTAACCTCAGTTGGACGGTGTGTAACCTCAGGAGGACGGTGTGTAACATCTGGAGGACGGTGTGTAACCTCTGGAGGACGGTGTGTAACCTCTGGAGGACGGTGTGTAACCTCAGTTGGACGGTGTGTAACCTCAGTTGGACGGTGTGTAACCTCGGGAGGACGGTGTGTAACCTCAGTTGGACGGTGTGTAACCTCTGGAGGATGGTGTGTAACCTCAGTTGGACGGTGTGTAACCTCTGGAGGATGGTGTGTAACCTCAGTTGGACGGTGTGTAACCTCAGGAGGACGGTGTGTAACATCTGGAGGACGGTGTGTAACCTCTGGAGGACGGTGTGTAACCTCTGGAGGACGGTGTGTAACCTCTGGAGGACGGTGTGTAACCTCTGGAGGACGGTGTGTAGCCTCTGGAGGACGGTGTGTAACCTCTGGAGGACGGTGTGTAGCCTCTGGTGGACGGTGTGTAACCTCTGGAGGACGGTGTGTAACCTCTGGAGGATGGTGTGTAACCTCTGGAGGATGGTGTGTAGCCTCTGGAGGATGGTGTGTAGCCTCTGGAGGACGGTGTGTAACCTCAGTTGGACGGTGTGTAACCTCAGTTGGACGGTGTGTAACCTCTGGAGGACGTTGTGTAACCTCTGGAGGACGGTGTGTAGCCTCTGGAGGAAGGTGTGTAGCCTCTGGAGGACGGTGTGTAGCCTCTGGAGGACGGTGTGTAACCTCTGGAGGACGGTGTGTAACCTCTGGTGGACGGTGTGTAACCTCTGGAGGATGGTGTGTAACCTCTGGAGGACGGTGTGTAACCTCAGTTGGACGGTATGCAACCTCAGTTGGACGGTGTGTAACCTCTGGAGGACGGTGTGTAACCTCTGGAGAATGGCGTGTAACCTCTGGCGGACGGTGTGTAACCTCAGTTGGACGGTGTGTAACATCTGGAGGACGGTGTGTAACCTCAGTTGGACGGTGTGTAACCTCTGGAGGACGGTGTGTAACCTCAGTTGGACGGTGTGTAACCTCTGGAGGACGGTGTGTAACCTCTGGAGGACGGTGTGTAACCTCTGGAGGACGGTATGTAACCTCAGTTGGACGGTGTTTAACCTCTGGAGGACGGTGTGTAACCTCAGTTGGACGGTGTGTAACCTCTGGAGGACGGTGTGTAACCTCTGGAGGAGGGTGTGTAGCCTCAGTTGGACGGTGTGTAACCTCTGGAGGACGGTGTGTAGCCTCTGGAGGACGGTGTGTAGCCTCTGGAGGATGGTGTGTAGCCTCTGGAGGATGGTGTGTAACCTCTGGAGGACGGTGTGTAGCCTCTGGAGGACGGTGTGTAACGTCTGGAGGACCGTGTGTAACCTCTGGAGGACGGTGTGTAACCTCTGGAGGATGGTGTGTAACCTCTGGAGGACGGTGTGTAACCTCAGTTGGACGGTATGCAACCTCAGTTGGACGGTGTGTAACCTCTGGAGGACGGTGTGTAACCTCTGGAGAATGGAGTGTAACCTCTGGAGGATGGTGTGTAACCTCTGGAGGACGGTGTGTAACCTCATTTGGACGGTATGCAACCTCAGTTGGACGGTGTGTAACCTCTGGAGGACGGTGTGTAACCTCTGGAGGACGGTGTGTCACCTCAGTTGGACGGTGTGTAACCTCAGTTGGACGGTGTGTAACATCTGGAGGACGGTGTGTAACCTCTGGAGGACGGTGTGTAACCTCTGGAGGATGGTGTGTAATTTCTGGAGGACGGTGTGTAACCGCAGTTGGACGGTGTGTAACCTCTGTAGGACGGTGTGTACCATCTGGAGGACGGTGTGTAACCTCAGTTGGACGGTGTGTAACCTCAGTTGGACGGTGTGTAACCTCAGTTGGACGGTGTGTAACCTCAGTTGGACGGTGTGTAACCTCGGGAGGACGGTGTGTAACCTCAGTTGGACGGTGTGTAACCTCAGGAGGACGGTGTGTAACATCTGGAGGACGGTGTGTAACCTCTGGAGGACGGTGTGTAACCTCAGTTGGACGGTGTGTAACCTCTGGAGGATGGTGTGTAACCTCAGTTGGACGGTGTGTAACCTCAGGAGGACGGTGTGTAACATCTGGAGGACGGTGTGTAACCTCTGGAGGACGGTGTGTAACCTCTGGAGGATGGTGTGTAACCTCTGGAGGACGGTGTGTAACCTCTGGAGGACGGTGTGTAACCTCAGTTGGACGGTGTGTAACCTCAGTTGGACGGTGTGTAACCTCTGGAGGACGTTGTGTAACCTCTGGAGGACGGTGTGTAGCCTCTGGAGGAAGGTGTGTAGCCTCTGGAGGACGGTGTTTAACCTCTGGAGGACGATGTGTAACCTCTGAAGGACGGTGTGTAACCTCTGGAGGACGGTGTGTAACCTCTGGAGGACGATGTGTAACCTCTGGAGGACGGTGTCTAACCTCTGGAGGATGGTGTGTAACCTCTGGAGGACGGTTTGTAACCTCTGGAGGACGGTGTGTAGCCTCTGGAGGACGGTTTGTAACCTCTGGAGGACGGTGTGTAGCCTCTGGAGGACGGTTTGTAACCTCTGGAGGACGGTTTGTAACCTCTGGAGGACGGTGTGTAACCTCAGTTGGACGGTGTGTAACCTCAGTTGGACGGTGTGTAACCTCAGTTGGACGGTTTGTAGCCTCTGGAGGACGATGTGTAACCTCTGAAGGACGGTGTGTAACCTCTGGAGGACGGTGTGTAACCTCTGGAGGACGGTGTGTAACCTCTGGAGGACGGTGTGTCACCTCTGGAGGATGGTGTGTAACCTCTGGAGGACGGTGTGTAACCTCTGGAGGACGGTGTGTAGCCTCTGGAGGACGGTGTGTAGCCTCTGGAGGACGGTTTGTAACCTCTGGAGGACGGTGTGTAGCCTCTGGAGGACGGTGTGTAACCTCTGGAGGACGGTGTGTAGCCTCAGTTGGACGGTGTGTAACCTCTGGAGGACGGTGTGTAGCCTCTGGAGGACGGTGTGTAGCCTCTGGAGGATGGTGTGTAGCCTCTGGAGGATGGTGTGTAACCTCTGGAGGACGGTGTGTAGCCTCTGGAGGACGGTGTGTAACCTCTGGAGGACGGTGTGTAACCTCTGGAGGACGGTGTGTAACCTCTGGAGGATGGTGTTTAACCTCTGGAGGACGGTGTGTAACCTCAGTTGGACGGTATGCAACCTCAGTTGGACGGTGTGTAACCTCTGGAGGACGGTGTGTAACCTCTGGAGAATGGTGTGTAACCTCTGGAGGACGGTGTGTAACCTCAGTTGGACGATGTGTAACCTCAGTTGGACGGTGTGTAACATCTGGAGGACGGTGTGTAACCTCAGTTGGACGGTGTGTAACCTCTGGAGGACGGTGTGTAACCTCAGTTGGACGGTGTGTAACCTCTGGAGGACGGTGTGTAACCTCAGTTGGACGGTGTGTAACCTCTGGAGGACGGTGTGTAACCTCTGGAGGACGGTATGTAACCTCAGTTGGACGGTGTTTAACCTCTGGAGGACGGTGTGTAACCTCTGGAGGACGGTGTGTAACCTCTGGAGGAGGGTGTGTAGCCTCTGGAGGACGGTGTGTAGCCTCTGGAGGATGGTGTGTAGCCTCTGGAGGATGGTGTGTAACCTCTGGAGGACGGTGTGTAACCTCTGGAGGACGGTGTGTAACCTCTGGAGGACTATGTGTAACCTCTGAAGGACGGTGTGTAACCTCTGGAGGACGGTGTGTAACCTCTGGAGGACGGTGTCTAACCTCTGGAGGATGGTGTGTAGCCTCTGGAGGACGGTTTGTAACCTCTGGAAGACGGTGTGTAGCCTCTGGAGGACGGTTTGTAACCTCTGGAGGACGGTTTGTAACCTCTGGAGGACGGTGTGTAACCTCAGTTGGACGGTGTGTAACCTCAGTTGGACGGTTTGTAGCCTCTGGAGGACGATGTGTAACCTCTGAAGGACGGTGTGTAACCTCTGGAGGACGGTGTGTAACCTCTGGAGGACGGTGTGTAACCTCTGGAGGACGGTGTGTCACCTCTGGAGGATGGTGTGTAACCTCTGGAGGACGGTGTGTAACCTCTGGAGGACGGTGTGTAGCCTCTGGAGAATGGTGTGTAACCTCTGGAGGACGGTGTGTAGCCTCTGGAGGACGGTGTGTAACCTCTGGAGGACGGTGTGTAGCCTCAGTTGGACGGTGTGTAACCTCTGGAGGACGGTGTGTAGCCTCTGGAGGACGGTGTGTAGCCTCTGGAGGATGGTGTGTAGCCACTGGAGGATGGTGTGTAACCTCTGGAGGACGGTGTGTAGCCTCTGGAGGACGGTGTGTAACCTCTGGAGGACGGTGTGTAACCTCTGGAGGACGGTGTGTAACCTCTGGAGGATGGTGTTTAACCTCTGGAGGACGGTGTGTAACCTCAGTTGGACGGTATGCAACCTCAGTTGGACGGTGTGTAACCTCTGGAGGACGGTGTGTAACCTCTGGAGAATGGTGTGTAACCTCTGGAGGACGGTGTGTAACCTCAGTTGGACGATGTGTAACCTCAGTTGGACGGTGTGTAACATCTGGAGGACGGTGTGTAACCTCTGGAGGAGGGTGTGTAGCCTCAGTTGGACGGTGTGTAACCTCTGGAGGACGGTGTGTAGCCTCTGGAGGACGGTGTGTAGCCTCTGGAGGATGGTGTGTAGCCTCTGGAGGATGGTGTGTAACCTCTGGAGGACGGTGTGTAGCCTCTGGAGGACGGTGTGTAACCACTGGAGGACCGTGTGTAACCTCTGGAGGACGGTGTGTAACCTCTGGAGGATGGTGTGTAACCTCTGGAGGACGGTGTGTAACCTCAGTTGGACGGTATGCAACCTCAGTTGGACGGTGTGTAACCTCTGGAGGACGGTGTGTAACCTCTGGAGAATGGTGTGTAACCTCTGGAGGATGGTGTGTAACCTCTGGAGGACGGTGTGTAACCTCAGTTGGACGGTATGCAACCTCAGTTGGACGGTGTGTAACCTCTGGAGGACGGTGTGTAACCTCTGGAGAATGGTGTGTAACCTCTGGAGGACGGTGTGTCACCTCAGTTGGACGGTGTGTAACCTCAGTTGGACGGTGTGTAACATCTGGAGGACGGTGTGTAACCTCAGTTGGACGGTGTGTAACGTCTGGAGGACGGTGATTAACCTCTGGAGGACGGTGTGTAGCCTCTGGAGGACGGTGTGTAGCCTCTGGAGGACGGTGTGTAACCTCTGGAGGATGGTGTGTAACCTCTGGAGGACGGTGTGTAACCTCTGGAGGATGGTGTGTAATTTCTGGAGGACGGTGTGTAACCGCAGTTGGACGGTGTGTAACCTCTGGAGGACGGTGTGTAACATCTGGAGGACGGTGTGTAACCTCAGTTGGACGGTGTGTAACCTCTGGAGGATGGTGTGTAACCTCAGTTGGACGGTGTGTAACCTCGGGAGGACGGTGTGTAACCTCAGTTGGACGGTGTGTAACCTCTGGAGGATGGTGTGTAACCTCAGTTGGATGGTGTGTAACCTCGGGAGGACGGTGTGTAACATCTGGAGGATGGTGTGTAACCTCAGTTGGACGGTGTGTAACCTCTGGAGAATGGTGTGTAACCTCTGGAGGATGGTGTGTAACCTCTGGAGGACGGTGTGTAACCTCAGTTGGACGGCATGCAACCTCAGTTGGACGGTGTGTAACCTCTGGAGGACGGTGTGTAACCTCTGGAGAATGGTGTGTAACCTCTGGAGGACGGTGTGTCACCTCAGTTGGACGGTGTGTAACCTCAGTTGGACGGTGTGTAACATCTGGAGGACGGTGTGTAACCTCAGTTGGACGGTGTGTAACGTCTGGAGGACGGTGATTAACCTCTGGAGGACGGTGTGTAGCCTCTGGAGGACGGTGTGTAGCCTCTGGAGGACGGTGTGTAACCTCTGGAGGATGGTGTGTAACCTCTGGAGGACGGTGTGTAACCTCTGGAGGATGGTGTGTAATTTCTGGAGGACGGTGTGTAACCTCTGGAGGACGGTGTGTAACCTCTGTAGGACGGTGTGTAACATCTGGAGGACGGTGTGTAACCTCAGTTGGACGGTGTGTAACCTCAGTTGGACGGTGTGTAACCTCAGTTGGACGGTGTGTAACCTCGGGAGGACGGTGTGTAACCTCAGTTGGACGGTGTGTAACCTCAGGAGGACGGTGTGTAACATCTGGAGGACGGTGTGTAACCTCTGGAGGACGGTGTGTAACCTCTGGAGGACGGTGTGTAACCTCTGGAGGACGGTGTGTAACCTCAGTTGGACGGTGTGTAACCTCAGTTGGACGGTGTGTAACCTCTGGAGGACGTTGTGTAACCTCTGGAGGACGGTGTGTAGCCTCTGGAGGAAGGTGTGTAGCCTCTGGAGGACGGTGTTTAACCTCTGGAGGACGATGTGTAACCTCTGAAGGACGGTGTGTAACCTCTGGAGGACGGTGTGTAACCTCTGGAGGACTATGTGTAACCTCTGAAGGACGGTGTGTAACCTCTGGAGGACGGTGTGTAACCTCGGGAGGACGGTGTCTAACCTCTGGAGGATGGTGTGTAGCCTCTGGAGGACGGTTTGTAACCTCTGGAGGACGGTGTGTAGCCTCTGGAGGACGGTTTGTAACCTCTGGAGGACGGTTTGTAACCTCTGGAGGACGGTGTGTAACCTCAGTTGGACGGTGTGTAACCTCAGTTGGACGGTGTGTAACCTCAGTTGGACGGTTTGTAGCCTCTGGAGGACGATGTGTAACCTCTGAAGGACGGTGTGTAACCTCTGGAGGACGGTGTGTAACCTCTGGAGGACGGTGTGTAACCTCTGGAGGACGGTGTGTCACCTCTGGAGGATGGTGTGTAACCTCTGGAGGACGGTGTGTAACCTCTGGAGGACGGTGTGTAGCCTCTGGAGAATGGTGTGTAACCTCTGGAGGACGGTGTGTAGCCTCTGGAGGACGGTGTGTAACCTCTGGAGGACGGTGTGTAGCCTCAGTTGGACGGTGTGTAACCTCTGGAGGACGGTGTGTAGCCTCTGGAGGACGGTGTGTAGCCTCTGGAGGATGGTGTGTAGCCTCTGGAGGATGGTGTGTAACCTCTGGAGGACGGTGTGTAGCCTCTGGAGGACGGTGTGTAACCTCTGGAGGACGGTGTGTAACCTCTGGAGGACGGTGTGTAACCTCTGGAGGATGGTGTTTAACCTCTGGAGGACGGTGTGTAACCTCAGTTGGACGGTATGCAACCTCAGTTGGACGGTGTGTAACCTCTGGAGGACGGTGTGTAACCTCTGGAGAATGGTGTGTAACCTCTGGAGGACGGTGTGTAACCTCAGTTGGACGATGTGTAACCTCAGTTGGACGGTGTGTAACATCTGGAGGACGGTGTGTAACCTCAGTTGGACGGTGTGTAACCTCTGGAGGACGGTGTGTAACCTCAGTTGGACGGTGTGTAACCTCTGGAGGACGGTGTGTAACCTCTGGAGGACGGTGTGTAACCTCTGGAGGACGGTATGTAACCTCAGTTGGACGGTGTGTAACCTCTGGAGGACGGTGTGTAACCTCAGTTGGACGGTGTGTAACCTCTGGAGGACGGTGTGTAACCTCTGGAGGAGGGTGTGTAGCCTCAGTTGGACGGTGTGTAACCTCTGGAGGACGGTGTGTAGCCTCTGGAGGACGGTGTGTAGCCTCTGGAGGATGGTGTGTAGCCTCTGGAGGATGGTGTGTAACCTCTGGAGGACGGTGTGTAGCCTCTGGAGGACGGTGTGTAACCACTGGAGGACCGTGTGTAACCTCTGGAGGACGGTGTGTAACCTCTGGAGGATGGTGTGTAACCTCTGGAGGACGGTGTGTAACCTCAGTTGGACGGTATGCAACCTCAGTTGGACGGTGTGTAACCTCTGGAGGACGGTGTGTAACCTCTGGAGAATGGTGTGTAACCTCTGGAGGATGGTGTGTAACCTCTGGAGGACGGTGTGTAACCTCAGTTGGACGGTGTGTAACCTCTGGAGGACGGTGTGTAGCCTCTGGAGGACGGTGTGTAGCCTCTGGAGGATGGTGTGTAACCTCTGGAGGACGGTGTGTAGCCTCTGGAGGACGGTGTGTAACCACTGGAGGACCGTGTGTAACCTCTGGAGGACGGTGTGTAACCTCTGGAGGATGGTGTGTAACCTCTGGAGGACGGTGTGTAACCTCAGTTGGACGGTATGCAACCTCAGTTGGACGGTGTGTAACCTCTGGAGGACGGTGTGTAACCTCTGGAGAATGGTGTGTAACCTCTGGAGGATGGTGTGTAACCTCTGGAGGACGGTGTGTAACCTCAGTTGGACGGTGTGTAACCGCAGTTGGACGGTGTGTAACCTCTGGAGGACGGTGTGTAACATCTGGAGGACGGTGTGTAGCCTCTGGAGGACGGTGTCGAGCCTCTGGAGGACGGTGTTTAACCTCTGGAGGACGATGTGTAACCTCTGAAGGACGGTGTGTAACCTCTGGAGGACGGTGTGTAAGCTCTGGAGGACGGTGTGTAACCTCTGGAGGACGATGTGTAACCTCTGGAGGACGGTGTGTAACCTCTGGAGGACGGTGTGTAACCTCAGTTGGACGGTGTGTAACCTCTGGAGGACGGTGTGTAACCTCTGGAGGACGGTGTGTAACCTCAGTTGGACGGTATGCAACCTCAGTTGGACGGTGTGTAACCTCTGGAGGACGGTGTGTAACCTCAGTTGGACGGTGTGTAACCTCTGGAGGACGGTGTGTAACCTCTGGAGGACGGTGTGTAACCTCAGTTGGACGGTATGCAACCTCAGTTGGACGGTGTGTAACCTCTGGAGGACGGTGTGTAGCCTCTGGAGGACGGTGTGTAGCCTCTGGAGGATGGTGTGTAGCCTCTGGAGGATGGTGTGTAACCTCTGGAGGACGGTGTGTAGCCTCTGGAGGACGGTGTGTAACCACTGGAGGACCGTGTGTAACCTCTGGAGGACGGTGTGTAACCTCTGGAGGATGGTGTGTAACCTCTGGAGGACGGTGTGTAACCTCAGTTGGACGGTATGCAACCTCAGTTGGACGGTGTGTAACCTCTGGAGGACGGTGTGTAACCTCTGGAGAATGGTGTGTAACCTCTGGAGGATGGTGTGTAACCTCTGGAGGACGGTGTGTAACCTCAGTTGGACGGTATGCAACCTCAGTTGGACGGTGTGTAACCTCTGGAGGACGGTGTGTAACCTCTGGAGAATGGTGTGTAACCTCTGGAGGACGGTGTGTCACCTCAGTTGGACGGTGTGTAACCTCAGTTGGACGGTGTGTAACATCTGGAGGACGGTGTGTAACCTCAGTTGGACGGTGTGTAACGTCTGGAGGACGGTGATTAACCTCTGGAGGACGGTGTGTAGCCTCTGGAGGACGGTGTGTAGCCTCTGGAGGACGGTGTGTAACCTCTGGAGGATGGTGTGTAACCTCTGGAGGACGGTGTGTAACCTCTGGAGGATGGTGTGTAATTTCTGGAGGACGGTGTGTAACCGCAGTTGGACGGTGTGTAACCTCTGGAGGACGGTGTGTAACATCTGGAGGACGGTGTGTAACCTCAGTTGGACGGTGTGTAACCTCAGTTGGACGTGTGTAACCTCTGGAGGATGGTGTGTAACCTCAGTTGGACGGTGTGTAACCTCGGGAGGACGGTGTGTATCCTCAGTTGGACGGTGTGTAACCTCTGGAGGATGGTGTGTAACCTCAGTTGGATGGTGTGTAACCTCGGGAGGACGGTGTGTAACATCTGCAGGATGGTGTGTAACCTCAGTTGGACGGTGTGTAACCTCTGGAGGACGGTGTGTAACCTCTGGAGGACGGTGTGTAACCTCTGGAGGACGGTGTGTAACCTCTGGAGGATGGTGTGTAACCTCTGGAGGACGGTGTGTAACCTCTGGAGGATGGTGTGTAACCTCTGGAGGACGGTGTGTAACCTCTGGAGGAGGGTGTGTAGCCTCAGTTGGACGGTGTGTAACCTCTGGAGGACGGTGTGTAGCCTCTGGAGGACGGTGTGTAGCCTCTGGAGGATGGTGTGTAGCCTCTGGAGGAAGGTGTGTAACCTCTGGAGGACGGTGTGTAACCTCTGGAGGAAGGTGTGTAACCTCTGGAGGACGGTGTGTAACCTCAGTTGGACGGTGTGTAACGTCTGGAGGACGGTGATTAACCTCTGGAGGACGGTGTGTAGCCTCTGGAGGACGGTGTGTAGCCTCTGGAGGACGGTGTGTAACCTCTGGAGGATGGTGTGTAACCTCTGGAGGACGGTGTGTAACCTCTGGAGGATGGTGTGTAATTTCTGGAGGACGGTGTGTAACCTCTGGAGGACGGTGTGTAACCTCTGTAGGACGGTGTGTAACATCTGGAGGACGGTGTGTAACCTCAGTTGGACGGTGTGTAACCTCAGTTGGACGGTGTGTAACCTCAGTTGGACGGTGTGTAACCTCAGTTGGACGGTGTGTAACCTCGGTTGGACGGTGTGTAACCTCAGTTGGACGGTGTGTAACCTCAGGAGGACGGTGTGTAACATCTGGAGGACGGTGTGTAACCTCTGGAGGACGGTGTGTAACCTCTGGAGGACGGTGTGTAACCTCTGGAGGACGGTGTGTAACCTCAGTTGGACGGTGTGTAACCTCAGTTGGACGGTGTGTAACCTCTGGAGGACGTTGTGTAACCTCTGGAGGACGGTGTGTAGCCTCTGGAGGAAGGTGTGTAGCCTCTGGAGGACGGTGTTTAACCTCTGGAGGACGATGTGTAACCTCTGAAGGACGGTGTGTAACCTCTGGAGGACGGTGTGTAACCTCTGGAGGACTATGTGTAACCTCTGAAGGACGGTGTGTAACCTCTGGAGGACGGTGTGTAACCTCGGGAGGACGGTGTCTAACCTCTGGAGGATGGTGTGTAGCCTCTGGAGGACGGTTTGTAACCTCTGGAGGACGGTGTGTAGCCTCTGGAGGACGGTTTGTAACCTCTGGAGGACGGTTTGTAACCTCTGGAGGACGGTGTGTAACCTCAGTTGGACGGTGTGTAACCTCAGTTGGACGGTTTGTAGCCTCTGGAGGACGATGTGTAACCTCTGAAGGACGGTGTGTAACCTCTGGAGGACGGTGTGTAACCTCTGGAGGACGGTGTGTAACCTCTGGAGGACGGTGTGTCACCTCTGGAGGATGGTGTGTAACCTCTGGAGGACGGTGTGTAACCTCTGGAGGACGGTGTGTAGCCTCTGGAGAATGGTGTGTAACCTCTGGAGGACGGTGTGTAGCCTCTGGAGGACGGTGTGTAACCTCTGGAGGACGGTGTGTAGCCTCAGTTGGACGGTGTGTAACCTCTGGAGGACGGTGTGTAGCCTCTGGAGGACGGTGTGTAGCCTCTGGAGGATGGTGTGTAGCCTCTGGAGGATGGTGTGTAACCTCTGGAGGACGGTGTGTAGCCTCTGGAGGACGGTGTGTAACCTCTGGAGGACGGTGTGTAACCTCTGGAGGACGGTGTGTAACCTCTGGAGGATGGTGTTTAACCTCTGGAGGACGGTGTGTAACCTCTTTGGACGGTATGCAACCTCAGTTGGACGGTGTGTAACCTCTGGAGGACGGTGTGTAACCTCTGGAGAATGGTGTGTAACCTCTGGAGGACGGTGTGTAACCTCAGTTGGACGATGTGTAACCTCAGTTGGACGGTGTGTAACATCTGGAGGACGGTGTGTAACCTCAGTTGGACGGTGTGTAACCTCTGGAGGACGGTGTGTAACCTCAGTTGGACGGTGTGTAACCTCTGGAGGACGGTGTGTAACCTCTGGAGGACGGTGTGTAACCTCTGGAGGACGGTATGTAACCTCAGTTGGACGGTGTGTAACCTCTGGAGGACGGTGTGTAACCTCAGTTGGACGGTGTGTAACCTCTGGAGGACGGTGTGTAACCTCTGGAGGAGGGTGTGTAGCCTCAGTTGGACGGTGTGTAACCTCTGGAGGACGGTGTGTAGCCTCTGGAGGACGGTGTGTAGCCTCTGGAGGATGGTGTGTAGCCTCTGGAGGATGGTGTGTAACCTCTGGAGGACGGTGTGTAGCCTCTGGAGGACGGTGTGTAACCACTGGAGGACCGTGTGTAACCTCTGGAGGACGGTGTGTAACCTCTGGAGGATGGTGTGTAACCTCTGGAGGACGGTGTGTAACCTCAGTTGGACGGTATGCAACCTCAGTTGGACGGTGTGTAACCTCTGGAGGACGGTGTGTAACCTCTGGAGAATGGTGTGTAACCTCTGGAGGATGGTGTGTAACCTCTGGAGGACGGTGTGTAACCTCAGTTGGACGGTGTGTAACCGCAGTTGGACGGTGTGTAACCTCTGGAGGACGGTGTGTAGCCTCTGGAGGACGGTGTCGAGCCTCTGGAGGACGGTGTTTAACCTCTGGAGGACGATGTGTAACCTCTGAAGGACGGTGTGTAACCTCTGGAGGACGGTGTGTAAGCTCTGGAGGACGGTGTGTAACCTCTGGAGGACGATGTGTAACCTCTGGAGGACGGTGTGTAACCTCTGGAGGACGGTGTGTAACCTCAGTTGGACGGTGTGTAACCTCTGGAGGACGGTGTGTAACCTCTGGAGGACGGTGTGTAACCTCAGTTGGACGGTATGCAACCTCAGTTGGACGGTGTGTAACCTCTGGAGGACGGTGTGTAACCTCAGTTGGACGGTGTGTAACCTCTGGAGGACGGTGTGTAACCTCTGGAGGACGGTGTGTAACCTCAGTTGGACGGTATGCAACCTCAGTTGGACGGTGTGTAACCTCTGGAGGACGGTGTGTAGCCTCTGGAGGACGGTGTGTAGCCTCTGGAGGATGGTGTGTAGCCTCTGGAGGATGGTGTGTAACCTCTGGAGGACGGTGTGTAGCCTCTGGAGGACGGTGTGTAACCACTGGAGGACCGTGTGTAACCTCTGGAGGACGGTGTGTAACCTCTGGAGGATGGTGTGTAACCTCTGGAGGACGGTGTGTAACCTCAGTTGGACGGTATGCAACCTCAGTTGGACGGTGTGTAACCTCTGGAGGACGGTGTGTAACCTCTGGAGAATGGTGTGTAACCTCTGGAGGATGGTGTGTAACCTCTGGAGGACGGTGTGTAACCTCAGTTGGACGGTATGCAACCTCAGTTGGACGGTGTGTAACCTCTGGAGGACGGTGTGTAACCTCTGGAGAATGGTGTGTAACCTCTGGAGGACGGTGTGTCACCTTAGTTGGACGGTGTGTAACCTCAGTTGGACGGTGTGTAACATCTGGAGGACGGTGTGTAACCTCAGTTGGACGGTGTGTAACGTCTGGAGGACGGTGATTAACCTCTGGAGGACGGTGTGTAGCCTCTGGAGGACGGTGTGTAGCCTCTGGAGGACGGTGTGTAACCTCTGGAGGAAGGTGTGTAGCCTCTGGAGGATGGTGTGTAGCCTCTGGAGGATGGTGTGTAACCTCTGGAGGACGGTGTGTAACCTCTGGAGGATGGTGTGTAATTTCTGGAGGACGGTGTGTAACCGCAGTTGGACGGTGTGTAACCTCTGGAGGACGGTGTGTAACATCTGGAGGACGGTGTGTAACCTCAGTTGGACGGTGTGTAACCTCAGTTGGACGTGTGTAACCTCTGGAGGATGGTGTGTAACCTCAGTTGGACGGTGTGTAACCTCGGGAGGACGGTGTGTAACCTCAGTTGGACGGTGTGTAACCTCTGGAGGATGGTGTGTAACCTCAGTTGGATGGTGTGTAACCTCGGGAGGACGGTGTGTAACATCTGGAGGATGGTGTGTAACCTCAGTTGGACGGTGTGTAACCTCTGGAGGACGGTGTGTAACCTCTGGAGGACGGTGTGTAACCTCTGGAGGACGGTGTGTAACCTCTGGAGGATGGTGTGTAACCTCTGGAGGACGGTGTGTAACCTCTGGAGGATGGTGTGTAACCTCTGGAGGACGGTGTGTAACCTCTGGAGGAGGGTGTGTAGCCTCAGTTGGACGGTGTGTAACCTCTGGAGGACGGTGTGTAGCCTCTGGAGGACGGTGTGTAGCCTCTGGAGGATGGTGTGTAGCCTCTGGAGGAAGGTGTGTAACCTCTGGAGGACGGTGTGTAGCCTCTGGAGGACGGTGTGTAACCTCTGGAGGACGGTGTGTAACCTCTGGAGGACGGTGTGTAACCTCTGGAGAATGGTGTGTAACCTCTGGAGGACGGTGTGTAACCTCAGTTGGACGATGTGTAACCTCAGTTGGACGGTGTGTAACATCTGGAGGACGGTGTGTAACCTCAGTTGGACGGTGTGTAACCTCTGGAGGACGGTGTGTAACCTCAGTTGGACGGTGTGTAACCTCTGGAGGACGGTGTGTAACCTCTGGAGGACGGTGTGTAACCTCTGGAGGACGGTATGTAACCTCAGTTGGACGGTGTGTAACCTCTGGAGGACGGTGTGTAACCTCAGTTGGACGGTGTGTAACCTCTGGAGGACGGTGTGTAACCTCTGGAGGAGGGTGTGTAGCCTCAGTTGGACGGTGTGTAACCTCTGGAGGACGGTGTGTAGCCTCTGGAGGACGGTGTGTAGCCTCTGGAGGATGGTGTGTAGCCTCTGGAGGATGGTGTGTAACCTCTGGAGGACGGTGTGTAGCCTCTGGAGGACGGTGTGTAACCACTGGAGGACCGTGTGTAACCTCTGGAGGACGGTGTGTAACCTCTGGAGGATGGTGTGTAACCTCTGGAGGACGGTGTGTAACCTCAGTTGGACGGTATGCAACCTCAGTTGGACGGTGTGTAACCTCTGGAGGACGGTGTGTAACCTCTGGAGAATGGTGTGTAACCTCTGGAGGATGGTGTGTAACCTCTGGAGGACGGTGTGTAACCTCAGTTGGACGGTGTGTAACCGCAGTTGGACGGTGTGTAACCTCTGGAGGACGGTGTGTAACATCTGGAGGACGGTGTGTAGCCTCTGGAGGACGGTGTCGAGCCTCTGGAGGACGGTGTTTAACCTCTGGAGGACGATGTGTAACCTCTGAAGGACGGTGTGTAACCTCTGGAGGACGGTGTGTAAGCTCTGGAGGACTGTGTGTAACCTCTGGAGGACGATGTGTAACCTCTGGAGGACGGTGTGTAACCTCTGGAGGACGGTGTGTAACCTCAGTTGGACGGTGTGTAACCTCTGGAGGACGGTGTGTAACCTCTGGAGGACGGTGTGTAACCTCAGTTGGACGGTATGCAACCTCAGTTGGACGGTGTGTAACCTCTGGAGGACGGTGTGTAACCTCAGTTGGACGGTGTGTAACCTCTGGAGGACGGTGTGTAACCTCTGGAGGACGGTGTGTAACCTCAGTTGGACGGTATGCAACCTCAGTTGGACGGTGTGTAACCTCTGGAGGACGGTGTGTAGCCTCTGGAGGACGGTGTGTAGCCTCTGGAGGATGGTGTGTAGCCTCTGGAGGATGGTGTGTAACCTCTGGAGGACGGTGTGTAGCCTCTGGAGGACGGTGTGTAACCACTGGAGGACCGTGTGTAACCTCTGGAGGACGGTGTGTAACCTCTGGAGGATGGTGTGTAACCTCTGGAGGACGGTGTGTAACCTCAGTTGGACGGTATGCAACCTCAGTTGGACGGTGTGTAACCTCTGGAGGACGGTGTGTAACCTCTGGAGAATGGTGTGTAACCTCTGGAGGATGGTGTGTAACCTCTGGAGGACGGTGTGTAACCTCAGTTGGACGGTATGCAAACTCAGTTGGACGGTGTGTAACCTCTGGAGGACGGTGTGTAACCTCTGGAGAATGGTGTGTAACCTCTGGAGGACGGTGTGTCACCTTAGTTGGACGGTGTGTAACCTCAGTTGGACGGTGTGTAAAATCTTGAGGACGGTGTGTAACCTCAGTTGGACGGTGTGTAACGTCTGGAGGACGGTGATTAACCTCTGGAGGACGGTGTGTAGCCTCTGGAGGACGGTGTGTAGCCTCTGGAGGACGGTGTGTAACCTCTGGAGGAAGGTGTGTAGCCTCTGGAGGATGGTGTGTAGCCTCTGGAGGATGGTGTGTAACCTCTGGAGGACGGTGTGTAACCTCTGGAGGATGGTGTGTAATTTCTGGAGGACGGTGTGTAACCGCAGTTGGACGGTGTGTAACCTCTGGAGGACGGTGTGTAACATCTGGAGGACGGTGTGTAACCTCAGTTGGACGGTGTGTAACCTCAGTTGGACGTGTGTAACCTCTGGAGGATGGTGTGTAACCTCAGTTGGACGGTGTGTAACCTCGGGAGGACGGTGTGTAACCTCAGTTGGACGGTGTGTAACCTCTGGAGGATGGTGTGTAACCTCAGTTGGATGGTGTGTAACCTCGGGAGGACGGTGTGTAACATCTGGAGGATGGTGTGTAACCTCAGTTGGACGGTGTGTAACCTCTGGAGGACGGTGTGTAACCTCTGGAGGACGGTGTGTAACCTCTGGAGGACGGTGTGTAACCTCTGGAGGATGGTGTGTAACCTCTGGAGGACGGTGTGTAACCTCTGGAGGATGGTGTGTAACCTCTGGAGGACGGTGTGTAACCTCTGGAGGAGGGTGTGTAGCCTCAGTTGGACGGTGTGTAACCTCTGGAGGACGGTGTGTAGCCTCTGGAGGACGGTGTGTAGCCTCTGGAGGATGGTGTGTAGCCTCTGGAGGAAGGTGTGTAACCTCTGGAGGACAGTGTGTAGCCTCTGGAGGACGGTGTGTAACCTCTGGAGGACGGTGTGTAACCTCTGGAGGATGGTGTGTAACCTCTGGAGGACGGTGTGTAACCTCAGTTGGACGGTATGCAACCTCAGTTGGACGGTGTGTAACCTCTGGAGGACGGTGTGTAACCTCAGTTGGACGGTATGCAACCTCAGTTGGACGGTATGCAACCTCAGTTGGACGGTGTGTAACCTCTGGAGGACGGTGTGTAGCCTCTGGAGGATGGTGTGTAACCTCTGGAGGACGGTGTGTAACCTCTGGAGGATGGTGTGTAACCTCTGGAGGACGGTGTGTAACCTCAGTTGGACGGTGTGTAACCTCAGTTGGACGGTGTGTAACCTCAGTTGGACGGTGTGTAACCTCAGTTGGACGGTGTGTAACCTCGGGAGGACGGTGTGTAACCTCAGTTGGACGGTGTGTAACCTCAGGAGGACGGTGTGTAACATCTGGAGGACGGTGTGTAACCTCTGGAGGACGGTGTGTAACCTCTGGAGGACGGTGTGTAACCTCTGGAGGACGGTGTGTAACCTCAGTTGGACGGTGTGTAACCTCAGTTGGACGGTGTGTAACCTCTGGAGGACGTTGTGTAACCTCTGGAGGACGGTGTGTAGCCTCTGGAGGAAGGTGTGTAGCCTCTGGAGGACGGTGTTTAACCTCTGGAGGACGATGTGTAACCTCTGAAGGACGGTGTGTAACCTCTGGAGGACGGTGTGTAACCTCTGGAGGACTATGTGTAACCTCTGAAGGACGGTGTGTAACCTCTGGAGGACGGTGTGTAACCTCGGGAGGACGGTGTCTAACCTCTGGAGGATGGTGTGTAGCCTCTGGAGGACGGTTTGTAACCTCTGGAGGACGGTGTGTAGCCTCTGGAGGACGGTTTGTAACCTCTGGAGGACGGTTTGTAACCTCTGGAGGACGGTGTGTAACCTCAGTTGGACGGTGTGTAACCTCAGTTGGACGGTGTGTAACCTCAGTTGGACGGTTTGTAGCCTCTGGAGGACGATGTGTAACCTCTGAAGGACGGTGTGTAACCTCTGGAGGACGGTGTGTAACCTCTGGAGGACGGTGTGTAACCTCTGGAGGACGGTGTGTCACCTCTGGAGGATGGTGTGTAACCTCTGGAGGACGGTGTGTAACCTCTGGAGGACGGTGTGTAGCCTCTGGAGAATGGTGTGTAACCTCTGGAGGACGGTGTGTAGCCTCTGGAGGACGGTGTGTAACCTCTGGAGGACGGTGTGTAGCCTCAGTTGGACGGTGTGTAACCTCTGGAGGACGGTGTGTAGCCTCTGGAGGATGGTGTGTAGCCTCTGGAGGATGGTGTGTAACCTCTGGAGGACGGTGTGTAGCCTCTGGAGGACGGTGTGTAACCTCTGGAGGACGGTGTGTAACCTCTGGAGGACGGTGTGTAACCTCTGGAGGATGGTGTTTAACCTCTGGAGGACGGTGTGTAACCTCAGTTGGACGGTATGCAACCTCAGTTGGACGGTGTGTAACCTCTGGAGGAAGGTGTGTAACCTCTGGAGAATGGTGTGTAACCTCTGGAGGACGGTGTGTAACCTCAGTTGGACGATGTGTAACCTCAGTTGGACGGTGTGTAACATCTGGAGGACGGTGTGTAACCTCAGTTGGACGGTGTGTAACCTCTGGAGGACGGTGTGTAACCTCAGTTGGACGGTGTGTAACCTCTGGAGGACGGTGTGTAACCTCTGGAGGACGGTGTGTAACCTCTGGAGGACGGTATGTAACCTCAGTTGGACGGTGTGTAACCTCTGGAGGACGGTGTGTAACCTCAGTTGGACGGTGTGTAACCTCTGGAGGACGGTGTGTAACCTCTGGAGGAGGGTGTGTAGCCTCAGTTGGACGGTGTGTAACCTCTGGAGGACGGTGTGTAGCCTCTGGAGGACGGTGTGTAGCCTCTGGAGGATGGTGTGTAGCCTCTGGAGGATGGTGTGTAACCTCTGGAGGACGGTGTGTAGCCTCTGGAGGACGGTGTGTAACCACTGGAGGACCTTGTGTAACCTCTGGAGGACGGTGTGTAACCTCTGGAGGATGGTGTGTAACCTCTGGAGGACGGTGTGTAACCTCAGTTGGACGGTATGCAACCTCAGTTGGACGGTGTGTAACCTCTGGAGGACGGTGTGTAACCTCTGGAGAATGGTGTGTAACCTCTGGAGGATGGTGTGTAACCTCTGGAGGACGGTGTGTAACCTCAGTTGGACGGTGTGTAACCGCAGTTGGACGGTGTGTAACCTCTGGAGGACGGTGTGTAACATCTGGAGGACGGTGTGTAGCCTCTGGAGGACGGTGTCGAGCCTCTGGAGGACGGTGTTTAACCTCTGGAGGACGATGTGTAACCTCTGAAGGACGGTGTGTAACCTCTGGAGGACGGTGTGTAAGCTCTGGAGGACGGTGTGTAACCTCTGGAGGACGATGTGTAACCTCTGGAGGACGGTGTGTAACCTCTGGAGGACGGTGTGTAACCTCAGTTGGACGGTGTGTAACCTCTGGAGGACGGTGTGTAACCTCTGGAGGACGGTGTGTAACCTCAGTTGGACGGTATGCAACCTCAGTTGGACGGTGTGTAACCTCTGGAGGACGGTGTGTAACCTCAGTTGGACGGTGTGTAACCTCTGGAGGACGGTGTGTAACCTCTGGAGGACGGTGTGTAACCTCAGTTGGACGGTATGCAACCTCAGTTGGACGGTGTGTAACCTCTGGAGGACGGTGTGTAGCCTCTGGAGGACGGTGTGTAGCCTCTGGAGGATGGTGTGTAGCCTCTGGAGGATGGTGTGTAACCTCTGGAGGACGGTGTGTAGCCTCTGGAGGACGGTGTGTAACCACTGGAGGACCGTGTGTAACCTCTGGAGGACGGTGTGTAACCTCTGGAGGATGGTGTGTAACCTCTGGAGGACGGTGTGTAACCTCAGTTGGACGGTATGCAACCTCAGTTGGACGGTGTGTAACCTCTGGAGGACGGTGTGTAACCTCTGGAGAATGGTGTGTAACCTCTGGAGGATGGTGTGTAACCTCTGGAGGACGGTGTGTAACCTCAGTTGGACGGTATGCAACCTCAGTTGGACGGTGTGTAACCTCTGGAGGACGGTGTGTAACCTCTGGAGAATGGTGTGTAACCTCTGGAGGACGGTGTGTCACCTTAGTTGGACGGTGTGTAACCTCAGTTGGACGGTGTGTAACATCTGGAGGACGGTGTGTAACCTCAGTTGGACGGTGTGTAACGTCTGGAGGACGGTGATTAACCTCTGGAGGACGGTGTGTAGCCTCTGGAGGACGGTGTGTAGCCTCTGGAGGACGGTGTGTAACCTCTGGAGGAAGGTGTGTAGCCTCTGGAGGATGGTGTGTAGCCTCTGGAGGATGGTGTGTAACCTCTGGAGGACGGTGTGTAACCTCTGGAGGATGGTGTGTAATTTCTGGAGGACGGTGTGTAACCGCAGTTGGACGGTGTGTAACCTCTGGAGGACGGTGTGTAACATCTGGAGGACGGTGTGTAACCTCAGTTGGACGGTGTGTAACCTCAGTTGGACGTGTGTAACCTCTGGAGGATGGTGTGTAACCTCAGTTGGACGGTGTGTAACCTCGGGAGGACGGTGTGTAACCTCAGTTGGACGGTGTGTAACCTCTGGAGGATGGTGTGTAACCTCAGTTGGATGGTGTGTAACCTCGGGAGGACGGTGTGTAACATCTGGAGGACGGTGTGTAACCTCTGGAGGACGGTGTGTAACCTCTGGAGGACGGTGTGTAACCTCTGGAGGACGGTGTGTAACCTCTGGAGGACGGTGTGTAACCTCTGGAGGATGGTGTGTAACCTCTGGAGGACGGTGTGTAACCTCTGGAGGATGGTGTGTAACCTCTGGAGGACGGTGTGTAACCTCTGGAGGAGGGTGTGTAGCCTCAGTTGGACGGTTTGTAACCTCTGGAGGACGGTGTGTAGCCTCTGGAGGACGGTGTGTAGCCTCTGGAGGATGGTGTGTAGCCTCTGGAGGAAGGTGTGTAACCTCTGGAGGACGGTGTGTAGCCTCTGGAGGACGGTGTGTAACCTCTGGAGGACGGTGTGTAACCTCTGGAGGATGGTGTGTAACCTCTGGAGGACGGTGTGTAACCTCAGTTGGACGGTATGCAACCTCAGTTGGACGGTGTGTAACCTCTGGAGGACGGTGTGTAACCTCAGTTGGACGGTATGCAACCTCAGTTGGACGGTATGCAACCTCAGTTGGACGGTGTGTAACCTCTGGAGGACGGTGTGTAGCCTCTGGAGGATGGTGTGTAACCTCTGGAGGACGGTGTGTAACCTCTGGAGGATGGTGTGTAACCTCTGGAGGACGGTGTGTAACCTCAGTTGGACGGTATGCAACCTCAGTTGGACGGTGTGTAACCTCTGGAGGACGGTGTGTAACCTCTGGAGAATGGTGTGTAACCTCTGGAGGATGGTGTGTAACCTCTGGAGGACGGTGTGTAACCTCAGTTGGACGGTATGCAACCTCAGTTGGACGGTGTGTAACCTATGGAGGACGGTGTGTAACCTCTGGAGAATGGTGTGTAACCTCTGGAGGACGGTGTGTCACCTCAGTTGGACGGTGTGTAACCTCAGTTGGACGGTGATTAACCTCTGGAGGACGGTGTGTAGCCTCTGGAGGACGGTGTGTAGCCTCTGGAGGACGGTGTGTAACCTCTGGAGGATGGTGTGTAACCTCTGGAGGACGGTGTGTAACCTCTGGAGGATGGTGTGTAATTTCTGGAGGACGGTGTGTAACCGCAGTTGGACGGTGTGTAACCTCTGGAGTACGGTGTGTAACATCTGGAGGACGGTGTGTAGCCTCTGGAGGACGGTGTGTAACCTCTGGAGGACGGTGTGTAAGCTCTGGAGGACGATGTGTAACCTCTGAAGGACGGTGTGTAACCTCTGGAGGACGGTGTGTAAGCTCTGGAGGACGGTGTGTAACCTCTGGAGGACGATGTGTAACCTCTGGAGGACGGTGTGTAACCTCTGGAGGACGGTGTGTAACCTCAGTTGGACGGTGTGTAACCTCTGGAGGACGGTGTGTAACCTCTGGAGGACGGTGTGTAACCTCAGTTGGACGGTATGCAACCTCAGTTGGACGGTGTGTAACCTCTGGAGGACGGTGTGTAACCTCAGTTGGACGGTGTGTAACCTCTGGAGGACGGTGTGTAACCTCTGGAGGACGGTGTGTAACCTCAGTTGGACGGTATGCAACCTCAGTTGGACGGTGTGTAACCTCTGGAGGACGATGTGTAACCTCTGGAGAATGGTGTGTAACCTCGGGAGGACGGTGTGTAACCTCAGTTGGAAGGTGTGTAACCTCTGGAGGATGGTGTGTAACCTCAGTTGGACGGTGTGTAACCTCGGGAGGACGGTTTGTAACATCTGGAGGACGGTGTGTAACCTCAGTTGGACGGTGTGTAACCTCTGGAGGACGGTGTGTAACCTCTGGAGGACGGTGTGTAACCTCTGGAGGACGGTGTGTAGCCTCTGGAGGACGGTCTGTAACCTCTGGAGGACGGTGTGTAACCTCTGGAGGACGGTGTGTAACCTCTGGAGGATGGTGTGTAGCCTCTGGAGGACGGTGTGTAACCTCTGGAGGACGGTGTGTAACTTCTGGAGGACGTTGTGTAGCCTCTGGAGGACGGTGTGTAGCCTCTGGAGGACGGTGTGTAGCCTCTGGAGGAAGGTGTGTAGCCTCTGGAGGACGGTGTGTAACCTCTGGAGGACGGTGTGTAGCCTCTGGAGGACGGTGTGTAGCCTCTGGAGGACGGTTTGTAACCTCTGGAGGACGGTGTGTAGCCTCTGGAGGACGGTGTGTAACCTCTGGAGGACGGTGTGTAGCCTCTGGAGGACGGTGTGTAACCTCTGGAGGACGGTGTGTAACTTCTGGAGGATGGTGTGTAGCCTCTGGAGGACGGTGTCGAGCCTCTGGAGGACGGTGTTTAACCTCTGGAGGACGATGTGTAACCTCTGAAGGACGGTGTGTAACCTCTGGAGGACGGTGTGTAACCTCTGGAGGACGGTGTGTAACCTCTGGAGGACGATGTGTAACCTCTGGAGGACGGTGTGTAACCTCTGGAGGACGGTGTGTAACCTCAGTTGGACGGTGTGTAACCTCTGGAGGACGGTGTGTAACCTCTGGAGGACGGTGTGTAACCTCAGTTGGACGGTGTGTAACGTCTGGAGGACGGTGATTAACCTCTGGAGGACGGTGTGTAGCCTCTGGAGGATGGTGTGTAGCCTCTGGAGGACGGTGTGTAACCTCAGTTGGACGGTGTGTAACCTCTGGAGGACGGTGTGTAACCTCTGGAGGATGGTGTGTAACCTCTGGAGGACGGTGTGTAACCTCTGGAGGACGGTGTGTAACTTCTGGAGGACGGTGTGTAACCGCAGTTGGACGGTGTGAAACACCTTGAGGACGGTGTGTAACCTCAGTTGGACGGTGTGTAACCTCAGTTGGACGGTGTGTAACCTCAGTTGGACGGTGTGTAACCTCTGGAGGATGGTGTGTAACCTCAGTTGGACGGTGTGTAACCTCTGGAGGACGGTGTGTAACCTCTGGAGGATGGTGTGTAACCTCTGGAGGACGGTGTGTAGCCTCTGGAGGACGGTGTGTAGCCTCTGGAGGACGGTGTGTAGCCTCTGGAGGATGGTGTGTAACCTCTGGAGGACGGTGTGTAGCCTCTGGAGGACGGTGTGTAGCCTCTGGAGGATGGTGTGTAACCTCAGTTGGACGGTGTGTAACCTCAGTTGGACGGTGTGTAACCTCTGGAGGACGGTGTGTAACCTCTGGAGGATGGTGTGTAACCTCTGGAAGATGGTGTGTAGCCTCTGGAGGATGGTGTGTAGCCTCTGGAGGACGGTGTGTAACCTCTGGAGGACGGTGTGTAGCCTCAGTTGGACGGTGTGTAACCTCTGGAGGACGGTGTGTAGCCTCTGGAGGACGGTGTGTAGCCTCTGGAGGATGGTGTGTAGCCTCTGGAGGATGGTGTGTAACCTCTGGAGGACGGTGTGTAGCCTCTGGAGGACGGTGTGTAACCTCTGGAGGACGGTGTGTAACCTCTGGAGGACGGTGTGTAACCTCTGGAGGATGGTGTTTAACCTCTGGAGGACGGTGTGTAACCTCAGTTGGACGGTATGCAACCTCAGTTGGACGGTGTGTAACCTCTGGAGGACGGTGTGTAACCTCTGGAGAATGGTGTGTAACCTCGGGAGGACGGTGTGTAACCTCAGTTGGAAGGTGTGTAACCTCTGGAGGATGGTGTGTAACCTCAGTTGGACGGTGTGTAACCTCGGGAGGACGGTTTGTAACATCTGGAGGACGGTGTGTAACCTCAGTTGGACGGTGTGTAACCTCTGGAGGACGGTGTGTAACCTCTGGAGGACGGTGTGTAACCTCTGGAGGACGGTGTGTAACCTCTGGAGGATGGTGTGTAACCTCTGGAGGACGGTGTGTAACCTCTGGAGGACGGTGTGTAACCTCTGGAGGATGGTGTGTAACCTCTGGAGGACGGTGTGTAGCCTCTGGAGGAAGGTGTGTAGCCTCTGGAGGACGGTGTTTAACCTCTGGAGGACGATGTGCAACCTCTGAAGGACGGTGTGTAACCTCTGGAGGACGATGTGTAACCTCTGGAGGACGGTGTGTAACCTCTGGAGGACGGTGTGTAACCTCTGGAGGATGGTGTGTAACCTCTGGAGGACGGTGTGTAACCTCTGGAGGATGGTGTGTAACCTCTGGAGGATGGTGTGTAATTTCTGGAGGACGGTGTGTAACCGCAGTTGGACGGTGTGTAACCTCTGGAGTACGGTGTGTAACATCTGGAGGACGGTGTGTAGCCTCTGGAGGACGGTGTGTAACCTCTGGAGGACGGTGTGTAAGCTCTGGAGGACGATGTGTAACCTCTGAAGGACGGTGTGTAACCTCTGGAGGACGGTGTGTAAGCTCTGGAGGACGGTGTGTAACCTCTGGAGGACGATGTGTAACCTCTGGAGGACGGTGTGTAACCTCTGGAGGACGGTGTGTAACCTCAGTTGGACGGTGTGTAACCTCTGGAGGACGGTGTGTAACCTCTGGAGGACGGTGTGTAACCTCAGTTGGACGGTATGCAACCTCAGTTGGACGGTGTGTAACCTCTGGAGGACGGTGTGTAACCTCTGGAGGACGGTGTGTAACCTCTGGAGGACGGTGTGTAACCTCTGGAGGATGGTGTGTAACCTCTGGAGGACGGTGTGTAACTTCTGGAGGACGTTGTGTAGCCTCTGGAGGACGGTGTGTAGCCTCTGGAGGACGGTGTGTAGCCTCTGGAGGAAGGTGTGTAGCCTCTGGAGGACGGTGTGTAACCTCTGGAGGACGGTGTGTAGCCTCTGGAGGACGGTGTGTAGCCTCTGGAGGACGGTTTGTAACCTCTGGAGGACGGTGTGTAGCCTCTGGAGGACGGTGTGTAACCTCTGGAGGACGGTGTGTAGCCTCTGGAGGACGGTGTGTAACCTCTGGAGGACGGTGTGTAACTTCTGGAGGATGGTGTGTAGCCTCTGGAGGACGGTGTCGATCCTCTGGAGGACGGTGTTTAACCTCTGGAGGACGATGTGTAACCTCTGAAGGACGGTGTGTAACCTCTGGAGGACGGTGTGTAACCTCTGGAGGACGGTGTGTAACCTCTGGAGGACGATGTGTAACCTCTGGAGGACGGTGTGTAACCTCTGGAGGACGGTGTGTAACCTCAGTTGGACGGTGTGTAACCTCTGGAGGACGGTGTGTAACCTCTGGAGGACGGTGTGTAACCTCTGGAGGACGGTGTGTAACGTCTGGAGGACGGTGATTAACCTCTGGAGGACGGTGTGTAGCCTCTGGAGGATGGTGTGTAGCCTCTGGAGGACGGTGTGTAACCTCAGTTGGACGGTGTGTAACCTCTGGAGGACGGTGTGTAACCTCTGGAGGATGGTGTGTAACCTCTGGAGGACGGTGTGTAACCTCTGGAGGACGGTGTGTAACTTCTGGAGGACGGTGTGTAATCGCAGTTGGACGGTGTGAAACACCTTGAGGACGGTGTGTAACCTCAGTTGGACGGTGTGTAACCTCAGTTGGACGGTGTGTAACCTCAGTTGGACGGTGTGTAACCTCTGGAGGATGGTGTGTAACCTCAGTTGGACGGTGTGTAACCTCTGGAGGACGGTGTGTAACCTCTGGAGGATGGTGTGTAACCTCTGGAGGACGGTGTGTAGCCTCTGGAGGACGGTGTGTAGCCTCTGGAGGACGGTGTGTAGCCTCTGGAGGATGGTGTGTAACCTCTGGAGGACGGTGTGTAGCCTCTGGAGGACGGTGTGTAGCCTCTGGAGGATGGTGTGTAACCTCAGTTGGACGGTGTGTAACCTCAGTTGGACGGTGTGTAACCTCTGGAGGACGGTGTGTAACCTCTGGAGGACGGTGTGTAACCTCTGGAGGATGGTGTGTAACCTCTGGAGGATGGTGTGTAGCCTCTGGAGGATGGTGTGTAGCCTCTGGAGGACGGTGTGTAACCTCTGGAGGACGGTGTGTAGCCTCAGTTGGACGGTGTGTAACCTCTGGAGGACGGTGTGTAGCCTCTGGAGGACGGTGTGTAGCCTCTGGAGGATGGTGTGTAGCCTCTGGAGGATGGTGTGTAACCTCTGGAGGACGGTGTGTAGCCTCTGGAGGACGGTGTGTAACCTCTGGAGGACGGTGTGTAACCTCTGGAGGACGGTGTGTAACCTCTGGAGGATGGTGTTTAACCTCTGGAGGACGGTGTGTAACCTCAGTTGGACGGTATGCAACCTCAGTTGGACGGTGTGTAACCTCGGGAGGACGGTGTGTAACCTCAGTTGGAAGGTGTGTAACCTCTGGAGGATGGTGTGTAACCTCAGTTGGACGGTGTGTAACCTCGGGAGGACGGTTTGTAACATCTGGAGGACGGTGTGTAACCTCAGTTGGACGGTGTGTAACCTCTGGAGGACGGTGTGTAACCTCTGGAGGACGGTGTGTAACCTCTGGAGGACGGTGTGTAACCTCTGGAGGATGGTGTGTAACCTCTGGAGGACGGTGTGTAACCTCTGGAGGACGGTGTGTAACCTCTGGAGGATGGTGTGTAACCTCTGGAGGACGGTGTGTAGCCTCTGGAGGAAGGTGTGTAGCCTCTGGAGGACGGTGTTTAACCTCTGGAGGACGATGTGCAACCTCTGAAGGACGGTGTGTAACCTCTGGAGGACGATGTGTAACCTCTGGAGGACGGTGTGTAACCTCTGGAGGACGGTGTGTAACCTCTGGAGGATGGTGTGTAACCTCTGGAGGACGGTGTGTAACCTCTGGAGGATGGTGTGTAACCTCTGGAGGACGGTGTGTAACATCTGGAGGACGGTGTGTAACCTCTGGAGGATGGTGTGTAACCTCTGGAGGACGGGGTGTAACATCTGGAGGACGGTGTGTAACCTCAGTTGGACGGTGTGTAACCTCTGCAGGACGGTGTGTCACCTCTGGAGGACGGTGTGTAACCTCTGGAGGACGTTGTGTAACCTCTGGAGGACGTTGTGTAACCTCTGGAGGACGGTGTGTAACCTCAGTTGGACGGTGTGTAACCTCAGTTGGACGGTGTGTAACCTCTGGAGGACGGTGTGTAACCTCAGTTGGACGGTGTGTAACCTCAGTTGGATGGTGTGTAACCTCTGGAGGACGTTGTGTAACCTCTGGAGGACGGTGTGTAACCTCTGGAGGATGGTGTGTAACCTCTGGAGGACGGTGTGTAACCTCTGGAGGACGGTGTGTAACCTCTGGAGGACGGTGTGTAACCTCTGGAGGACGGTGTGTAGCCTCTGGAGGACGGTGTGTAACTTCTGGAGGATGGTGTGTAGCCTCTGGAGGACGGTGTCGAGCCTCTGGAGGACGGTGTGTAACCTCTGGAGGATGGTGTGTAACCTCTGGAGGACGTTGTGTAACCTCTGGAGGACGGTGTGTAACCTCTGGAGGACGGTGTGTAACCTCTGGAGGACGGTGTGTAGCCTCTGGAGGACGGTGTGTAACCTCTGGAGGACGGTGTGTAACCTCTGGAGGACGGTGTGTAACCTCTGGAGGACGGTGTGTAGCCTCTGGAGGACGGTGTGTAACCTCTGGAGGACGGTGTGTAACTTCTGGAGGACGTTGTGTAGCCTCTGGAGGACGGTGTGTAGCCTCTGGAGGACGGTGTGTAGCCTCTGGAGGAAGGTGTGTAGCCTCTGGAGGACGGTGTGTAACCTCTGGAGGACGGTGTGTAGCCTCTGGAGGACGGTGTGTAGCCTCTGGAGGACGGTTTGTAACCTCTGGAGGACGGTGTGTAGCCTCTGGAGGACGGTGTGTAACCTCTGGAGGACGGTGTGTAGCCTCTGGAGGACGGTGTGTAACCTCTGGAGGACGGTGTGTAACTTCTGGAGGATGGTGTGTAGCCTCTGGAGGACGGTGTCGAGCCTCTGGAGGACGGTGTTTAACCTCTGGAGGACGATGTGTAACCTCTGAAGGACGGTGTGTAACCTCTGGAGGACGGTGTGTAACCTCTGGAGGACGGTGTGTAACCTCTGGAGGACGATGTGTAACCTCTGGAGGACGGTGTGTAACCTCTGGAGGACGGTGTGTAACCTCAGTTGGACGGTGTGTAACCTCTGGAGGACGGTGTGTAACCTCTGGAGGACGGTGTGTAACCTCAGTTGGACGGTGTGTAACGTCTGGAGGACGGTGATTAACCTCTGGAGGACGGTGTGTAGCCTCTGGAGGATGGTGTGTAGCCTCTGGAGGACGGTGTGTAACCTCAGTTGGACGGTGTGTAACCTCTGGAGGACGGTGTGTAACCTCTGGAGGATGGTGTGTAACCTCTGGAGGACGGTGTGTAACCTCTGGAGGATGGTGTGTAACTTCTGGAGGACGGTGTGTAACCGCAGTTGGACGGTGTGAAACACCTTGAGGACGGTGTGTAACCTCAGTTGGACGGTGTGTAACCTCAGTTGGACGGTGTGTAACCTCAGTTGGACGGTGTGTAACCTCTGGAGGATGGTGTGTAACCTCAGTTGGACGGTGTGCAACCTCTGGAGGACGGTGTGTAACCTCTGGAGGATGGTGTGTAACCTCTGGAGGACGGTGTGTAACATCTGGAGGACGGTGTGTAACCTCAGTTGGACGGTGTGTAACCTCAGTTGGACGGTGTGTAACCTCAGTTGGATGGTGTGTAACCTCTGGAGGATGGTGTGTAACCTCAGTTGGACGGTGTGTAACCTCTGGAGGACGGTGTGTAACCTCTGGAGGATGGTGTGTAACCTCTGGAGGACGGTGTGTAGCCTCTGGAGGACGGTGTGTAGCCTCTGGAGGACGGTGTGTAGCCTCTGGAGGATGGTGTGTAACCTCTGGAGGACGGTGTGTAGCCTCTGGAGGACGGTGTGTAGCCTCTGGAGGATGGTGTGTAACCTCAGTTGGACGGTGTGTAACCTCAGTTGGACGGTGTGTAACCTCTGGAGGACGGTGTGTAACCTCTGGAGGACGGTGTGTAACCTCTGGAGGATGGTGTGTAACCTCTGGAGGATGGTGTGTAGCCTCTGGAGGATGGTGTGTAGCCTCTGGAGGACGGTGTGTAACCTCTGGAGGACGGTGTGTAGCCTCAGTTGGACGGTGTGTAACCTCTGGAGGACGGTGTGTAGCCTCTGGAGGACGGTGTGTAGCCTCTGGAGGATGGTGTGTAGCCTCTGGAGGATGGTGTGTAACCTCTGGAGGACGGTGTGTAGCCTCTGGAGGACGGTGTGTAACCTCTGGAGGACGGTGTGTAACCTCTGGAGGACGGTGTGTAACCTCTGGAGGATGGTGTTTAACCTCTGGAGGACGGTGTGTAACCTCAGTTGGACGGTATGCAACCTCAGTTGGACGGTGTGTAACCTCTGGAGGACGGTGTGTAACCTCTGGAGAATGGTGTGTAACCTCTGGAGGACGGTGTGTAACCTCAGTTGGACGATGTGTAACCTCAGTTGGACGGTGTGTAACATCTGGAGGACGGTGTGTAACCTCAGTTGGACGGTGTGTAACCTCTGGAGGACGGTGTGTAACCTCAGTTGGACCGTGTGTAACCTCTGGAGGACGGTGTGTAACCTCTGGAGGACGGTGTGTAACCTCTGGAGGACGGTATGTAACCTCAGTTGGACGGTGTGTAACCTCTGGAGGACGGTGTGTAAC
This sequence comes from Telmatherina bonti, assembly GCF_933228915.1. Classification (NCBI taxonomy): domain Eukaryota; kingdom Metazoa; phylum Chordata; class Actinopteri; order Atheriniformes; family Telmatherinidae; genus Telmatherina; species Telmatherina bonti. The sequence continues at coordinate 963,961 of NC_136632.1, read as the reverse complement.
CTCAGTTGGACGGTGTGTAACCTCTGGAGGACGGTGTGTAACCTCTGGAGGACGGTGTGTAGCCTCAGTTGGACGGTGTGTAACCTCTGGAGGACGGTGTGTAGCCTCTGGAGGACGGTGTGTAGCCTCAGTTGGACGGTGTGTAACCTCTGGAGGACGGTGTGTAGCCTCTGGAGGACGGTGTGTAAACTCTGGAGGACGGTGTGTAGCCTCAGTTGGACGGTGTGTAACCTCTGGAGGACGGTGTGTAGCCTCTGGAGGACGGTGTGTAGCCTCTGGAGGATGGTGTGTAGCCTCTGGAGGATGGTGTGTAACCTCTGGAGGACGGTGTGTAGCCTCTGGAGGACGGTGTGTAACCACTGGAGGACCGTGTGTAACCTCTGGAGGACGGTGTGTAACCTCTGGAGGATGGTGTGTAACCTCTGGAGGACGGTGTGTAACCTCAGTTGGACGGTATGCAACCTCAGTTGGACGGTGTGTAACCTCTGGAGGACGGTGTGTAACCTCTGGAGAATGGTGTGTAACCTCTGGAGGATGGTGTGTAACCTCTGGAGGACGGTGTGTAACCTCAGTTGGACGGTATGCAACCTCAGTTGGACGGTGTGTAACCTCTGGAGGACGGTGTGTAACCTCTGGAGAATGGTGTGTAACCTCTGGAGGACGGTGTGTCACCTCAGTTGGACGGTGTGTAACCTCAGTTGGACGGTGTGTAACATCTGGAGGACGGTGTGTAACCTCAGTTGGACGGTGTGTAACGTCTGGAGGACGGTGATTAACCTCTGGAGGACGGTGTGTAGCCTCTGGAGGACGGTGTGTAGCCTCTGGAGGACGGTGTGTAACCTCTGGAGGATGGTGTGTAACCTCTGGAGGACGGTGTGTAACCTCTGGAGGATGGTGTGTAATTTCTGGAGGACGGTGTGTAACCGCAGTTGGACGGTGTGTAACCTCTGGAGGACGGTGTGTAACATCTGGAGGACGGTGTGTAACCTCAGTTGGACGGTGTGTAACCTCAGTTGGACGGTGTGTAACCTCTGGAGGATGGTGTGTAACCTCAGTTGGACGGTGTGTAACCTCGGGAGGACGGTGTGTAACCTCAGTTGGACGGTGTGTAACCTCTGGAGGACGGTGTGTAACCTCAGTTGGATGGTGTGTAACCTCAGTTGGACGGTGTGTAACTTCTGGAGGACGGTGTGTAACCTCTGGAGGACGGTGTGTAACCTCTGGAGGACGGTGTGTAACCTCTGGAGGATGGTGTGTAACCTCTGGAGGACGGTGTGTAACCTCTGGAGGATGGTGTGTAACCTCTGGAGGACGGTGTGTAACCTCTGGAGGAGGGTGTGTAGCCTCAGTTGGACGGTGTGTAACCTCTGGAGGACGGTGTGTAGCCTCTGGAGGACGGTGTGTAGCCTCTGGAGGATGGTGTGTAGCCTCTGGAGGAAGGTGTGTAACCTCTGGAGGACGGTGTGTAGCCTCTGGAGGACGGTGTGTAACCTCTGGAGGACCGTGTGTAACCTCTGGAGGACGGTGTGTAACCTCTGGAGGATGGTGTGTAACCTCTGGAGGACGGTGTGTAACCTCAGTTGGACGGTATGCAACCTCAGTTGGACGGTGTGTAACCTCTGGAGGACGGTGTGTAACCTCTGGAGAATGGTGTGTAACCTCTGGAGGATGGTGTGTAACCTCTGGAGGACGGTGTGTAACCTCAGTTGGACGGTATGCAACCTCAGTTGGACGGTGTGTAACCTCTGGAGGACGGTGTGTAACCTCTGGAGAATGGTGTGTAACCTCTGGAGGACGGTGTGTCACCTCAGTTGGACGGTGTGTAACCTCAGTTGGACGGTGATTAACCTCTGGAGGACGGTGTGTAGCCTCTGGAGGACGGTGTGTAACCTCTGGAGGATGGTGTGTAACCTCTGGAGGACGGTGTGTAACCTCTGGAGGATGGTGTGTAATTTCTGGAGGACGGTGTGTAACCGCAGTTGGACGGTGTGTAACCTCTGGAGGACGGTGTGTAACATCTGGAGGACGGTGTGTAGCCTCTGGAGGACGGTGTCGAGCCTCTGGAGGACGGTGTTTAACCTCTGGAGGACGATGTGTAACCTCTGAAGGACGGTGTGTAACCTCTGGAGGACGGTGTGTAACCTCTGGAGGACGGTGTGTAACCTCTGGAGGACGATGTGTAACCTCTGGAGGACGGTGTGTAACCTCTGGAGGACGGTGTGTAACCTCAGTTGGACGGTGTGTAACCTCTGGAGGACGGTGTGTAACCTATGGAGGACGGTGTGTAACCTCAGTTGGACGGTATGCAACCTCAGTTGGACGGTGTGTAACCTCTGGAGGACGGTGTGTAACCTCAGTTGGACGGTGTGTAACCTCTGGAGGACGGTGTGTAACCTCTGGAGGACGGTGTGTAACCTCAGTTGGAGGGTATGCAACCTCAGTTGGACGGTGTGTAACCTCTGGAGGACGGTGTGTAACCTCTGGAGAATGGTGTGTAACCTCGGGAGGACGGTGTGTAACCTCTGGAGGACGGTGTGTAACCTCTGGAGGATGGTGTGTAACCTCAGTTGGACGGTGTGTAACCTCGGGAGGACGGTTTGTAACATCTGGAGGACGGTGTGTAACCTCAGTTGGACGGTGTGTAACCTCTGGAGGACGGTGTGTAACCTCTGGAGGACGGTGTGTAACCTCTGGAGGACGGTGTGTAATCTCTGGAGGATGGTGTGTAACCTCTGGAGGACGGTGTGTAACCTCTGGAGGACGGTGTGTAACCTCTGGAGGATGGTGTGTAACCTCTGGAGGACGGTGTGTAGCCTCTGGAGGAAGGTGTGTAGCCTCTGGAGGACGGTGTTTAACCTCTGGAGGACGATGTGCAACCTCTGAAGGACGGTGTGTAACCTCTGGAGGACGGTGTGTAACCTCTGGAGGACGATGTGTAACCTCTGGAGGACGGTGTGTAACCTCTGGAGGACGGTGTGTAACCTCTGGAGGATGGTGTGTAACCTCTGGAGGACGGTGTCTAACCTCTGGAGGATGGTGTGTAACCTCTGGAGGACGGTGTGTAACATCTGGAGGACGGTGTGTAACCTCTGGAGGATGGTGTGTAACCTCTGGAGGACGGGGTGTAACATCTGGAGGACGGTGTGTAACCTCAGTTGGACGGTGTGTAACCTCTGCAGGACGGTGATTCACCTCTGGAGGACGGTGTGTAACCTCTGGAGGACGTTGTGTAACCTCTGGAGGACGTTGTGTAACCTCTGGAGGACGGTGTGTAACCTCAGTTGGACGGTGTGTAACCTCAGTTGGACGGTGTGTAACCTCTGGAGGACGGTGTGTAACCTCAGTTGGACGGTGTGTAACCTCTGGAGGACGGTGTGTAACCTCTGGAGGACGGTGTGTAACTTCTGGAGGACGTTGTGTAGCCTCTGGAGGACGGTGTGTAGCCTCTGGAGGACGGTGTGTAGCCTCTGGAGGAAGGTGTGTAGCCTCTGGAGGACGGTGTGTAACCTCTGGAGGACGGTGTGTAGCCTCTGGAGGACGGTGTGTAGCCTCTGGAGGACGGTTTGTAACCTCTGGAGGACGGTGTGTAGCCTCTGGAGGACGGTGTGTAACCTCTGGAGGACGGTGTGTAGCCTCTGGAGGACGGTGTGTAACCTCTGGAGGACGGTGTGTAACTTCTGGAGGATGGTGTGTAGCCTCTGGAGGACGGTGTCGAGCCTCTGGAGGACGGTGTTTAACCTCTGGAGGACGATGTGTAACCTCTGAAGGACGGTGTGTAACCTCTGGAGGACGGTGTGTAACCTCTGGAGGACGGTGTGTAACCTCTGGAGGACGATGTGTAACCTCTGGAGGACGGTGTGTAACCTCTGGAGGACGGTGTGTAACCTCAGTTGGACGGTGTGTAACCTCTGGAGGACGGTGTGTAACCTCTGGAGGACGGTGTGTAACCTCAGTTGGACGGTGTGTAACGTCTGGAGGACGGTGTGTAACCTCTGGAGGACGGTGTGTAGCCTCTGGAGGATGGTGTGTAGCCTCTGGAGGACGGTGTGTAACCTCAGTTGGACGGTGTGTAACCTCTGGAGGACCGTGTGTAACCTCTGGAGGATGGTGTGTAACCTCTGGAGGACGGTGTGTAACCTCAGTTGGACGGTGTGTAACCTCAGTTGGACGGTGTGTAACCTCTGGAGGATGGTGTGTAACCTCAGTTGGACGGTGTGCAACCTCTGGAGGACGGTGTGTAACCTCTGGAGGACGGTGTGTAACCTCAGTTGGACGGTGTGTAACCTCAGTTGGACGGTGTGTAACCTCTGGAGGATGGTGTGTAACCTCAGTTGGACGGTGTGCAACCTCTGGAGGACGGTGTGTAACCTCTGGAGGATGGTGTGTAACCTCTGGAGGACGGTGTGTAACATCTGGAGGACGGTGTGTAACCTCAGTTGGACGGTGTGTAACCTCAGTTGGACGGTGTGTAACCTCAGTTGGACGGTGTGTAACCTCTGGAGGATGGTGTGTAACCTCAGTTGGACGGTGTGTAACCTCTGGAGGATGGTGTGTAACCTCTGGAGGACGGTGTGTAGCCTCTGGAGGACGGTGTGTAGCCTCTGGAGGACGGTGTGTAGCCTCTGGAGGACGGTGTGTAGCCTCTGGAGGATGGTGTGTAACCTCTGGAGGACGGTGTGTAGCCTCTGGAGGACGGTGTGTAGCCTCTGGAGGATGGTGTGTAACCTCAGTTGGACGGTGTGTAACCTCAGTTGGACGGTGTGTAACCTCTGGAGGACGGTGTGTAACCTCTGGAGGACGGTGTGTAACCTCTGGAGGATGGTGTGTAACCTCTGGAGGATGGTGTGTAGCCTCTGGAGGATGGTGTGTAGCCTCTGGAGGACGGTGTGTAACCTCAGTTGGACGGTGTGTAACCTCAGTTGGACGGTGTGTAACCTCTGGAGGACGGTGTGTAACCTCAGTTGGACGGTGTGTAACGTCTGGAGGACGGTGTGTAGCCTCTGGAGGACGGTGTGTAGCCTCTGGAGGATGGTGTGTAGCCTCTGGAGGACGGTGTGTAACCTCAGTTGGACGGTGTGTAACCTCTGGAGGACCGTGTGTAACCTCTGGAGGATGGTGTGTAACCTCTGGAGGACGGTGTGTAACCTCAGTTGGACGGTGTGTAACCTCAGTTGGACGGTGTGTAACCTCTGGAGGATGGTGTTTAACCTCAGTTGGACGGTGTGCAACCTCTGGAGGACGGTGTGTAACCTCTGGAGGACGGTGTGTAACCTCAGTTGGACGGTGTGTAACCTCAGTTGGACGGTGTGTAACCTCTGGAGGATGGTGTGTAACCTCAGTTGGACGGTGTGCAACCTCTGGAGGACGGTGTGTAACCTCTGGAGGATGGTGTGTAACCTCTGGAGGACGGTGTGTAACATCTGGAGGACGGTGTGTAACCTCAGTTGGACGGTGTGTAACCTCAGTTGGACGGTGTGTAACCTCAGTTGGACGGTGTGTAACCTCTGGAGGATGGTGTGTAACCTCAGTTGGACGGTGTGTAACCTCTGGAGGATGGTGTGTAACCTCTGGAGGACGGTGTGTAGCCTCTGGAGGACGGTGTGTAGCCTCTGGAGGACGGTGTGTAGCCTCTGGAGGACGGTGTGTAGCCTCTGGAGGATGGTGTGTAACCTCTGGAGGACGGTGTGTAGCCTCTGGAGGACGGTGTGTAGCCTCTGGAGGATGGTGTGTAACCTCAGTTGGACGGTGTGTAACCTCAGTTGGACGGTGTGTAACCTCTGGAGGACGGTGTGTAACCTCTGGAGGACGGTGTGTAACCTCTGGAGGATGGTGTGTAACCTCTGGAGGATGGTGTGTAGCCTCTGGAGGATGGTGTGTAGCCTCTGGAGGACGGTGTGTAACCTCAGTTGGACGGTGTGTAACCTCAGTTGGACGGTGTGTAACCTCTGGAGGACGTTGTGTAACCTCTGGAGGACGGTGTGTAGCCTCTGGAGGAAGGTGTGTAGCCTCTGGAGGACGGTGTTTAATCTCTAGAGGACGATGTGTAACCTCTGAAGGACGGTGTGTAACCTCTGGAGGACGGTGTGTAACCTCTGGAGGACGATGTGTAACCTCTGGAGGACGGTGTTTAACCTCTGGAGGACGGTGTGTAACCTCTGGAGGATGGTGTGTAACCTCTGGAGGACGGGGTGTAACATCTGGAGGACGGTGTGTAACCTCAGTTGGACGGTATGCAACCTCAGTTGGACGGTGTGTAACCTCTGGAGGACGGTGTGTAACCTCTGGAGAATGGTGTGTAACCTCGGGAGGACGGTGTGTAACCTCTGGAGGACGGTGTGTAACCTCTGGAGGATGGTGTGTAACCTCAGTTGGACGGTGTGTAACCTCTGGAGGACGGTTTGTAACATCTGGAGGACGGTGTGTAACCTCAGTTGGACGGTGTGTAACCTCTGGAGGACGGTGTGTAACCTCTGGAGGACGGTGTGTAACCTCTGGAGGACGGTGTGTAACCTCTGGAGGATGGTGTGTAACCTCTGGAGGACGGTGTGTAACCTCTGGAGGACGGTGTGTAACCTCTGGAGGATGGTGTGTAACCTCTGGAGGACGGTGTGTAGCCTCTGGAGGAAGGTGTGTAGCCTCTGGAGGACGGTGTTTAACCTCTGGAGGACGATGTGCAACCTCTGAAGGACGGTGTGTAACCTCTGGAGGACGGTGTGTAACCTCTGGAGGACGATGTGTAACCTCTGGAGGACGGTGTGTAACCTCTGGAGGACGGTGTGTAACCTCTGGAGGATGGTGTGTAACCTCTGGAGGACGGTGTCTAACCTCTGGAGGATGGTGTGTAACCTCTGGAGGACGGTGTGTAACATCTGGAGGACGGTGTGTAACCTCTGGAGGATGGTGTGTAACCTCTGGAGGACGGGGTGTAACATCTGGAGGACGGTGTGTAACCTCAGTTGGACGGTGTGTAACCTCTGCAGGACGGTGTGTCACCTCTGGAGGACGGTGTGTAACCTCTGGAGGACGTTGTGTAACCTCTGGAGGACGTTGTGTAACCTCTGGAGGATGGTGTGTAACCTCAGTTGGACGGTGTGTAACCTCAGTTGGACGGTGTGTAACCTCTGGAGGACGGTGTGTAACCTCAGTTGGACGGTGTGTAACCTCAGTTGGATGGTGTGTAACCTCTGGAGGACGTTGTGTAACCTCTGGAGGACGGTGTGTAACCTCTGGAGGATGGTGTGTAACCTCTGGAGGACGGTGTGTAACCTCTGGAGGACGGTGTGTAACCTCTGGAGGACGGTGTGTAACCTCTGGAGGATGGTGTGTAGCCTCTGGAGGACGGTGTGTAACCTCTGGAGGACGGTGTGTAACTTCTGGAGGACGTTGTGTAGCCTCTGGAGGACGGTGTGTAGCCTCTGGAGGACGGTGTGTAGCCTCTGGAGGAAGGTGTGTAGCCTCTGGAGGACGGTGTGTAGCCTCTGGACGACGGTTTGTAACCTCTGGAGGACGGTGTGTAGCCTCTGGAGGACGGTGTGTAACCTCTGGAGGACGGTGTGTAGCCTCTGGAGGACGGTGTGTAACCTCTGGAGGACGGTGTGTAACCTCTGGAGGACGGTGTGTAACCTCTGGAGGATGGTGTGTAACCTCTGGAGGACGGTGTGTAACCTCTGGAGGATGGTGTGTAACTTCTGGAGGACGGTGTGTAACCGCAGTTGGACGGTGTGAAACCTCTGGAGGACGGTGTGTAACCTCAGTTGGACGGTGTGTAACCTCAGTTGGACGGTGTGTAACCTCTGGAGGATGGTGTGTAACCTCAGTTGGACGGTGTGCAACCTCTGGAGGACGGTGTGTAACCTCTGGAGGATGGTGTGTAACCTCTGGAGGACGGTGTGTAACATCTGGAGGACGGTGTGTAACCTCAGTTGGACGGTGTGTAACCTCAGTTGGACGGTGTGTAACCTCTGGAGGATGGTGTGTAACCTCAGTTGGACGGTGTGTAACCTCTGGAGGATGGTGTGTAACCTCTGGAGGACGGTGTGTAGCCTCTGGAGGACGGTGTGTAGCCTCTGGAGGACGGTGTGTAGCCTCTGGAGGACGGTGTGTAGCCTCTGGAGGATGGTGTGTAACCTCTGGAGGACGGTGTGTAGCCTCTGGAGGACGGTGTGTAGCCTCTGGAGGATGGTGTGTAACCTCAGTTGGACGGTGTGTAACCTCAGTTGGACGGTGTGTAACCTCTGGAGGACGGTGTGTAACCTCTGGAGGACGGTGTGTAACCTCTGGAGGATGGTGTGTAACCTCTGGAGGATGGTGTGTAGCCTCTGGAGGATGGTGTGTAGCCTCTGGAGGACGGTGTGTAACCTCAGTTGGACGGTGTGTAACCTCAGTTGGACGGTGTGTAACCTCTGGAGGACGTTGTGTAACCTCTGGAGGACGGTGTGTAGCCTCTGGAGGAAGGTGTGTAGCCTCTGGAGGACGGTGTTTAACCTCTGGAGGACGATGTGTAACATCTGAAGGACGGTGTGTAACCTCTGGAGGACGGTGTGTAACCTCTGGAGGACGATGTGTAACCTCTGGAGGACGGTGTTTAACCTCTGGAGGACGGTGTGTAACCTCTGGAGGATGGTGTGTAACCTCTGGAGGACGGGGTGTAACCTCTGCAGGACGGTGTGTCACCTCTGGAGGACGGTGTGTAACCTCTGGAGGACGTTGTGTAACCTCTGGAGGACGGTGTGTAACCTCAGTTGGACGGTGTGTAACCTCAGTTGGACGGTGTGTAACCTCTGGAGGACGTTGTGTAACCTCTGGAGGACGGTGTGTAACCTCTGGAGGATGGTGTGTAACCTCTGGAGGACGGTGTGTAACCTCTGGAGGACGGTGTGTAACCTCTGGAGGACGGTGTGTAACCTCTGGAGGATGGTGTGTAGCCTCTGGAGGACGGTGTGTAACCTCTGGAGGACGGTGTGTAACCTCAGTTGGACGGTATGCAACCTCAGTTGGACGGTGTGTAACCTCTGGAGGACGGTGTGTAACCTCTGGAGAATAGTGTGTAACCTCTGGAGGACGGTGTGTCACCTCAGTTGGACGGTGTGTAACCTCAGTTGGACGGTGTGTAACCTCTGGAGGACGGTGTGTCACCTCAGTTGGACGGTGTGTAACCTCAGTTGGACGGTGTGTAACATCTGGAGGACGGTGTGTAACGTCTGGAGGACGGTGATTAACCTCTGGAGGACGGTGTGTAGCCTCTGGAGGACGGTGTGTAGCCTCTGGAGGACGGTGTGTAACCTCTGGAGGATGGTGTGTAACCTCTGGAGGATGGTGTGTAATTTCTGGAGGACGGTGTGTAACCGCAGTTGGACGGTGTGTAACCTCTGGAGGACGGTGTGTAACATCTGGAGGACGGTGTGTAACCTCAGTTGGACCGTGTGTAACCTCAGTTGGACGGTGTGTAACCTCAGTTGGACGGTGTGTAACCTCTGGAGGATGGTGTGTAACCTCAGTTGGACGGTGTGTAACCTCGGGAGGACGGTGTGTAACCTCAGTTGGACGGTGTGTAACCTCTGGAGGATGGTGTGTAACCTCAGTTGGACGGTGTGTAACCTCGGGAGGACGATGTGTAACATCTGGAGGACGGTGTGTAACCTCTGGAGGACGGTGTGTAACCTCTGGAGGACGGTGTGTAACCTCTGGAGGACGGTGTGTAGCCTCAGTTGGACGGTGTGTAACCTCGGGAGGACGGTGTGTAACCTCGGGAGGACGGTGTGTAACCTCAGTTGGACGGTGTGTAACCTCTGGAGGATGGTGTGTAACCTCAGTTGGACGGTGTGTAACCTCGGGAGGACGATGTGTAACCTCTGGAGGACGGTGTGTAACCTCTGGAGGACGGTGTGTAACCTCTGGAGGACGGTGTGTAGCCTCTGGAGGACGTTGTGTAACCTCTGGAGGACGGTGTGTAACCTCTGGAGGATGGTGTGTAACCTCTGGAGGACGGTGTGTAACCTCTGGAGGACGGTGTGTAACCTCTGGAGGACGGTGTGTAACCTCTGGAGGATGGTGTGTAGCCTCTGGAGGACGGTGTGTAACCTCTGGAGGACGGTGTGTAACCTCAGTTGGACGGTATGCAACCTCAGTTGGACGGTGTGTAACCTCTGGAGGACGGTGTGTAACCTCTGGAGAATAGTGTGTAACCTCTGGAGGACGGTGTGTCACCTCAGTTGGACGGTGTGTAACCTCAGTTGGACGGTGTGTAACCTCTGGAGGACGGTGTGTCACCTCAGTTGGACGGTGTGTAACCTCAGTTGGACGGTGTGTAACATCTGGAGGACGGTGTGTAACGTCTGGAGGACGGTGATTAACCTCTGGAGGACGGTGTGTAGCCTCTGGAGGACGGTGTGTAGCCTCTGGAGGACGGTGTGTAACCTCTGGTGGATGGTGTGTAACCTCTGGAGGATGGTGTGTAATTTCTGGAGAACGGTGTGTAACCGCAGTTGGACGGTGTGTAACCTCTGGAGGACGGTGTGTAACATCTGGAGGACGGTGTGTAACCTCAGTTGGACGGTGTGTAACCTTAGTTGGACGGTGTGTAACCTCAGTTGGACGGTGTGTAACCTCTGGAGGATGGTGTGTAACCTCAGTTGGACGGTGTGTAACCTCGGGAGGACGATGTGTAACATCTGGAGGACGGTGTGTAACCTCTGGTGGACGGTGTGTAACCTCTGGAGGACGGTGTGTAACCTCTGGAGGACGGTGTGTAACCTCTGGAGGACGGTGTGTAACCTCTGGAGGACGGTGTGTAGCCTCTGGAGGACGGTGTGTAACCTCTGGAGGACGGTGTGTAGCCTCTGGAGGACGGTGTGTAACCTCTGGAGGACGGTGTGTAACCTCTGGAGGATGGTGTGTAACCTCTGGAGGATGGTGTGTAGCCTCTGGAGGATGGTGTGTAGCCTCTGGAGGACGGTGTGTAACCTCAGTTGGACGGTGTGTAACCTCAGTTGGACGGTGTGTAACCTCTGGAGGACGTTGTGTAACCTCTGGAGGACGGTGTGTAGCCTCTGGAGGAAGGTGTGTAGCCTCTGGAGGACGGTGTTTAACCTCTGGAGGACGATGTGTAACCTCTGAAGGACGGTGTGTAACCTCTGGAGGACGGTGTGTAACCTCTGGAGGACGATGTGTAACCTCTGGAGGACGGTGTGTAACCTCTGGAGGACGGTGTGTAACCTCTGGAGGATGGTGTGTAACCTCTGGAGGACGGTGTCTAACCTCTGGAGGATGGTGTGTAACCTCAGTTGGACGGTGTGTAACCTCAGTTGGACGGTGTGTAACCTCTGGAGGACGGTGTGTAACCTCAGTTGGACGGTGTGTAACCTCAGTTGGACGGTGTGTAGCCTCTGGAGGAAGGTGTTTAACCTCTGGAGGACGGTGTGTAACCTCTGGAGGATGGTGTGTAACCTCTGGAGGACGGGGTGTAACATCTGGAGGACGGTGTGTAACCTCAGTTGGACGGTGTGTAACCTCTGGAGGAGGGTGTGTAGCCTCAGTTGGACGGTGTGTAACCTCTGGAGGACGGTGTGTAGCCTCTGGAGGACGGTGTGTAGCCTCTGGAGGATGGTGTGTAGCCTCTGGAGGAAGGTGTGTAACCTCTGGAGGACGGTGTGTAGCCTCTGGAGGACGGTGTGTAACCTCTGGAGGACCGTGTGTAACCTCTGGAGGACGGTGTGTAACCTCTGGAGGATGGTGTGTAACCTCTGGAGGACGGTGTGTAACCTCAGTTGGACGGTATGCAACCTCAGTTGGACGGTGTGTAACCTCTGGAGGACGGTGTGTAACCTCTGGAGAATGGTGTGTAACCTCTGGAGGACGGTGTGTAACCTCAGTTGGACGGTATGCAACCTCAGTTGGACGGTGTGTAATTTCTGGAGGACGGTGTGTAACCGCAGTTGGACGGTGTGTAACCTCTGGAGGACGGTGTGTAACATCTGGAGGACGGTGTGTAGCCTCTGGAGGACGGTGTCGAGCCTCTGGAGGACGGTGTTTAACCTCTGGAGGACGATGTGTAACCTCTGAAGGACGGTGTGTAACCTCTGGAGGACGGTGTGTAACCTCTGGAGGACGATGTGTAACCTCTGGAGGACGGTGTGTAACCTCTGGAGGACGGTGTGTAACCTCAGTTGGACGGTGTGTAACCTCTGGAGGACGGTGTGTAACCTCTGGAGGACGGTGTGTAACCTCAGTTGGACGGTGTGTAACCTCTGGAGGACGGTGTGTAACCTCAGTTGGACGGTGTGTAACCTCTGGAGGACGGTGTGTAACCTCAGTTGGACGGTGTGTAACCTCTGGAGGACGGTGTGTAACCTCTGGAGGACGGTGTGTAACCTCAGTTGGACGGTGTGTAACCTCTGGAGGACGGTGTGTAACCTCAGTTGGACGGTGTGTAACCTCTGGAGGACGGTGTGTAACCTCTGGAGGACGGTGTGTAACCTCAGTTGGACGGTATGCAACCTCAGTTGGACGGTGTGTAACCTCTGGAGGACGGTGTGTAACCTCTGGAGAATGGTGTGTAACCTCGGGAGGACGGTGAGTAACCTCTGGAGGACGGTGTGTAACCTCTGGAGGATGGTGTGTAACCTCTGGAGGACGGTGTGTAACCTCTGGAGGACGGTGTGTAACCTCTGGAGGATGGTGTGTAACCTCTGGAGGACGGTGTGTAGCCTCTGGAGGAAGGTGTGTAGCCTCTGGAGGACGGTGTTTAACCTCTGGAGGACGGGGTGTAACATCTGGAGGACGGTGTGTAACCTCAGTTGGACGGTGTGTAACCTCTGCAGGACGGTGTGTCACCTCTGGAGGACGGTGTGTAACCTCTGGAGGACGTTGTGTAACCTCTGGAGGACGTTGTGTAACCTCTGGAGGACGGTGTGTAACCTCAGTTGGACGGTGTGTAACCTCAGTTGGACGGTGTGTAACCTCTGGAGGACGGTGTGTAACCTCAGTTGGACGGTGTGTAACCTCAGTTGGACGGTGTGTAACCTCTGGAGGACGTTGTGTAACCTCTGGAGGACGGTGTGTAACCTCTGGAGGATGGTGTGTAACCTCTGGAGGACGGTGTGTAACCTCTGGAGGACGGTGTGTAACCTCTGGAGGATGGTGTGTAGCCTCTGGAGGACGGTGTGTAACCTCTGGAGGACGGTGTGTAACCTCTGGAGGACGGTGTGTAACCTCTGGAGGATGGTGTGTAGCCTCTGGAGGACGGTGTGTAACCTCTGGAGGACGGTGTGTAACTTCTGGAGGACGTTGTGTAGCCTCTGGAGGACGGTGTGTAGCCTCTGGAGGACGGTGTGTAGCCTCTGGAGGACGGTGTGTAGCCTCTGGAGGACGGTATGTAACCTCTGGAGGACGGTATGTAACCTCTGGAGGACGGTGTGTAGCCTCTGGAGGACGGTGTGTAGCCTCTGGAGGACGGTTTGTAACCTCTGGAGGACGGTGTGTAACTTCTGGAGGACGATGTGTAGCCTCTGGAGGACGGTGTGTAGCCTCTGGAGGACGGTGTCGAGCCTCTGGAGGACGGTGTTTAACCTCTGGAGGACGATGTGTAACCTCTGAAGGACGGTGTGTAACCTCTGGAGGACGGTGTGTAACCTCTGGAGGACGGTGTGTAACCTCTGGAGGACGATGTGTAACCTCTGGAGGACGGTGTGTAACCTCTGGAGGACGGTGTGTAACCTCAGTTGGACGGTGTGTAACCTCTGGAGGACGGTGTGTAACCTCTGGAGGACGGTGTGTAACCTCAGTTGGACGGTGTGTAACGTCTGGAGGACGGTGATTAACCTCTGGAGGACGGTGTGTAGCCTCTGGAGGATGGTGTGTAGCCTCTGGAGGACGGTGTGTAACCTCAGTTGGACGGTGTGTAACCTCTGGAGGACGGTGTGTAACCTCTGGAGGATGGTGTGTAACCTCTGGAGGACGGTGTGTAACCTCTGGAGGATGGTGTGTAACTTCTGGAGGACGGTGTGTAACCGCAGTTGGACGGTGTGAAACCTCTGGAGGACGGTGTGTAACATCTGGAGGACGGTGTGTAACCTCAGTTGGACGGTGTGTAACCTCAGTTGGACGGTGTGTAACCTCAGTTGGACGGTGTGTAACCTCTGGAGGATGGTGTGTAACCTCAGTTGGACGGTGTGTAACCTCTGGAGGACGGTGTGTAACCTCTGGAGGATGGTGTGTAACCTCTGGAGGACGGTGTGTAGCCTCTGGAGGACGGTGTGTAGCCTATGGAGGACGGTGTGTAGCCTCTGGAGGATGGTGTGTAACCTCTGGAGGACGGTGTGTAGCCTCTGGAGGACGGTGTGTAGCCTCTGGAGGATGGTGTGTAACCTCAGTTGGACGGTGTGTAACCTCAGTTGGACGGTGTGTAACCTCTGGAGGACGGTGTGTAACCTCTGGAGGACGGTGTGTAACCTCTGGAGGATGGTGTGTAACCTCTGGAGGATGGTGTGTAGCCTCTGGAGGATGGTGTGTAGCCTCTGGAGGACGGTGTGTAACCTCAGTTGGACGGTGTGTAACCTCAGTTGGACGGTGTGTAACCTCTGGAGGACGTTGTGTAACCTCTGGAGGACGGTGTGTAGCCTCTGGAGGAAGGTGTGTAGCCTCTGGAGGACGGTGTTTAACCTCTGGAGGACGATGTGTAACCTCTGAAGGACGGTGTGTAACCTCTGGAGGACCGTGTGTAACCTCTGGAGGACAATGTGTAACCTCTGGAGGACGGTGTTTAACCTCTGGAGGACGGTGTGTAACCTCTGGAGGATGGTGTGTAACCTCTGGAGGACGGGGTGTAACATCTGGAGGACGGTGTGTAACCTCAGTTGGACGGTGTGTAACCTCTGCAGGACGGTGTGTCACCTCTGGAGGACGGTGTGTAACCTCTGGAGGACGTTGTGTAACCTCTGGAGGACGGTGTGTAACCTCAGTTGGACGGTGTGTAACCTCAGTTGGACGGTGTGTAACCTCTGGAGGACGTTGTGTAACCTCTGGAGGACGGTGTGTAACCTCTGGAGGACGGTGTGTAACCTCTGGAGGACGGTGTGTAACCTCTGGAGGACGGTGTGTAACCTCTGGAGGATGGTGTGTAGCCTCTGGAGGACGGTGTGTAACCTCTGGAGGACGGTGTGTAACCTCAGGTGGACGGTATGCAACCTCAGTTGGACGGTGTGTAACCTCTGGAGGACGGTGTGTAACCTCTGGAGAATAGTGTGTAACCTCTGGAGGACGGTG